>NC_025993.2:17778399-18078399 GCF_000442705.2 Elaeis guineensis | reverse complement strand
CTTGCTACCTACAGAAGAGGTTCATATAAGATGCTGGCTATATGGTTATGATTGTCTGGTCAAATGTTTTATATATATTTGCAAAATCACAGAATAATAAAGCGGATCAGAATAGGATGAAGATAGCAAAAATTTTAAATTTCTGTTACTATATACATTTTTTTTTACCATATTTGATCACATTGAAATTAGACATGCACATCTGAATCTCAGTCAGAAAGCAGGCATAATTGCATGAATAAAAGAAGGATATGCTGTTTATTCATATGACAAGAATCAGAACTCAGCAAAGAAATTCCGAAGTACTGCCAGAAGTTAACAAGAGGTGGCATACCTCAGACCTTCCATCACGCATCATATTAATTGCAGCAAGCTCAACTATGTTGGCCAATTCAGCACCAACCATCCCCTCAGTCATACTAGCTACAGCCACATAATCAACATCATCAGCCATTGGTTTCTTACGAGCATGGACCTGTGGATAGCAACTGGAAAGGATCATCACAAATGTTCACAAACCATCTGGCTATATCAAGTATTAGAAGGAAAGCTAAATGACAGATCTTCTTTCTGGTGTGTACTTGTGTGGTTAATATAACTCAACCTTTTTAACATGCAATGGACACTTTCAAGTACAGAAATTCTTCATGTGAACTTCAAAAAATTTGGCTAGAAGGATATGTAAAAAGATGTCTGCTAGATGCCAAACCCAAGCTTTATGCAATGCGAGTAATTGAACAAACTTTAAAGCATTATGTCTGAGGATGGGACATTTGAGAGTGGTTCGCTGTACCACCCCATAACGGATGATACATGGCGTGCCGTACCATACCGGTATGCCATACCAAAGTTCGCCGTCTCAGTACCGACAGCCGTTTCAGCTGGCCGGTGGTACAGTTCCATATCATACCAAGGAGGGGGTAGGGCCGCCGGATGGCCTCTGGCTGGCCGCCGTGGCCACCGGACGGTGTAATCCACGCGCGCGGCACCGCGAGCGTGAAACAGGGGCAACGCCCCTGTTTCATGATTTTTTTAGAAAAATTGAAACTTAAGTAAAGCCAGCAAATAATTTGTCAGCTTCATTGATTTTAATTTTTTAAAAAAATCTTTTAAACAGTGAAGCCAACAAATGATTTGCCGGCTTCACTGTTGATCTTCATTTTTAAAGAAGGAGGTCGCATGAATAGGGACGACAACCCTTGTTCCACGACCGCGATGCCGCCTGCGTCACTTTCGCCACCCCCCTCCCCCGTTTCGGTGAAGTCCGCATCCGCGACCACAACACCGCCCGCTCCCATCTCCGGTGATCCCCCCTCTCTCTCTTTCTCGCTCGTTTCAAAGCCCTATAGGGTGAACCGACAAGCCACAGACGCTTCCGCATCCCTCCAACAGCTGCAGCGGGCCATCGCCGGCCTCCAACAGCTCCCGCCTCCCTCCCTCTCCTCCTCTCTCTCTCTCTTTCTCACCTTCTCTCTCTTTCCCTCCCTCCTTAGCCGGTATATCGTTTGAACCGGCCGAACCATGCCAGTCCGACTTGGTACAGGGTGTACCAATCGATTCGACATAGTACAGCATTCCATGTGCCATACCATCCCATACCGCACACCAATACTATAGTGGGATTTTATCGGTATGGGGTCTAGTATATAGAGACGGCGAACCTTGTTTGAGACAGGAGACAAGACATATGTAAAAGTTTTGTCCAGTGGTCTTTTCATTTTTTGGCTACAATGAAACCATAATTGGCTATAACCAGTGTAATTGATTCAATGCTCAATTCACCTAAGAGGTAAAACCTTTAAGAGAAAAAGGCCATCAGAAAAATAGAAATGCAACTATGGGTTACTAAAGTTATGGAAGATGGCAAGGATCTGCCCTAAGCCTTACCTAGGGCATCCCTCCAAAGAAGAACTGCATTAACATAATAAACCAATGGAGGAGCAATACCTTCAGAATCTCAACACGACCAATGAGGCTAGGTTTTGGGATGTAAATTTTCCTATCAAACCGCCCAGGTCTCACAAGTGCCGGATCAAGAATGTCTGGTCTATTGGTTGCAGCAATGGTGATTACATCACCTCTTCCTTCAAACCCATCCAAGCACACAAGGAGCTTCAGCAAATCCGAGGGCACACGAATGTTAATATAGTTAGATACTTTCAAGAACAATAAGTATCATGAAATAGTTCATATCTAATTCATATTGATTTTCTTACCTGATTGAGAGTAGCATCTCGTTCTTGTCCACCAGAACCTTTAATTAGACCACGTTCTCTGCCAACAGCATCCAGTTCATCAATGAACACGACGGAAGGAGCCTAGCGTATGACAAGAGTTAATATTCACATAATCTTCTGAATATCAATCTATGAATAAAACGAACATTATGGCTCCACAAATTAATCTGATTGAAAAGGAAATGAATAGCATATTACATGCAAACAGCTCTTTTATTGTTAAAAAAAACCTACTCTACTTGCATAGCTTAAGCAAATTGTTACCATTGAGCTCTTGCTCAGATGGTTATCACCCTTGCCACTTAGGCAAGGGCCTGGGGGTTCAATTCCAGTTGGAGGTCAAGGATGGAGTGGCTATAGGGCAGAAAGGTGGGAATCAGCCTGATCTTTTTTACAAAAAAGTAGTAATAATCAAATTGTTAAATATGAAGATGAAGACAGCAGTAAAGCTTTTAAAATAGAATTATTCATATAACCTCAAGTAGATTATTAATGTACAAAAAAAGGAAAATAAGAATTTCTAAAAAAAACTTGTAAGAAACAAATTAAAAAAGACAGAAAACAGGAGAAACTTGACAGATCTCACATTCTCTTTTGCTTCTTGATAGAGTGCACGGACACGAGATGCTCCAACACCCACATATATTTCTACAAATTGTGATGCAGAAATTGAGAAAAAGTTCACACCAGCCTCACCAGCAACAGCCTTTGCCAATAACGTCTTACCCACTCCAGGAGGCCCACACAGTAGTATGCCACCTGAACAGCAATCATTTAGTGCCAGGTAAATTAACACAATAAGTTGCACAACAAAGGTTCAATAAATACAACTAAAGCATATGAAAACAAAACAGAAGCCTTAAGGATACTTGAGGCAGAATAGAACTAATTAATCATGCTTAGTGAACAACCGAACAAACTCTACACTAGCAACTGCCAACTGGGCATATGCAATGCATGTTTGCGGGAAAAAAGAAGAGAGAACAAGCAATAGAATCCAATTGGTTTAGGAGTTGAAACAAAGAATCTATTTGGGAGTCGAATGAAGAAAGATAAACAGTCCAATATATTTGGGAGTTTCATGACAGAAGTTTGATTCGATTGGAAAAGGAGAGAAAGCACATGTGGTAGTAAACAGCAGCAAGAAAGTTAGTGGGCTAATTAACATATTTTTAAGCTTAAATAGAAGGAATATTCTTGGTATAATGACAGACTGAATCAAGAGAGAATGTTCCATGTTTTCAAGACTACCATATATATATATATATATATATATATATATATATATATATAGTATAGATTAGTAAAACTTCTCTTCAAATAAGGTTTTAAATCCTGTGGGATAAGGCTGTCCCAATTTTCCGATGGAACGGGATGTGCCGCCGCCTCACTCAATCCTAACACTTGAGATAGAAGATGTTCCAAGTCGTCCCAATCGGAATGCTTAGATGCTAGCGGGATAGTCCTATCCCGACATATGGAATGGTACCCCGTCCCGATATCCCGCAAGACATCCCACTGAGACCTGAATCCTTGTCTTCAAGCATTTGACTCTATGGAATTACATGTTGGTAGAACATAGCAAATAGAGTAGCTCTGGAATGTGGTGGTGCAAGTACCATGCACCATCAAACACTAATTACCCCTCTTCTATGCACTTCTCGTTGTTTACCAATATAATGCAAGTTATTATCTAAAAACGAAAGGAGACACCAAGGTCTACCCAAAATCAATGTGGCATAAGAGATACTCGATGAGATTGCAACTATCCATCAAATATACATGCTACCTGAGTCTACCACATGAACCAGACATGATGGGATCACAATTATCGTATAAATACTTTTTGAGACTGCACATGTAGCCTTTTAATTGGTTGATCAGATTAGATCCATCCATCAAATACCCTTTCATGTTGAATCAATCACATGAAAATTCCAAATACATCACATTAATAAAAAACATAATTAGAACTGATGCATTTCATCAGTTTACATACGGGACCGTTGCCATCAATCTAATATTGTCTCTTTAAATCATTCGCATGCATCTAACATGTCAAGGACTACATAAAAAAGAATTGTAGCTCGAAGAAAAGTATCTTGTTTGCGGACAAGAGCCTAATTTTGAGAAGGAGAGGTATGAAAAGAAAATAAAGTTGACTTGAAAATATTATGGACTTACATGTAAGCAGATTGCCGATATGAGAACTGGACTCAGGAACATATTTATAAGCGAGAAGCAGAAAATGATAGAGCAATCCTCATAGCAGAAACGGGAAATAGTCCAGTATGAAAATGCACCAAAATTTTTGTGAGCCTATAAGAAACCAATAGGAAACTAGTTTATTACAGTGCCCCCCTGGACCAGTCTCTGACTCTATCCCTAAACAGCAATTGGCAAATTGACTTTTTACTTTGAAATCCATTCTCTTGCTTGAAATATGTATGTCTATGAATGGGTGTTTATACAAGCCCAACAAAAATAGAAACCTTTGCTTGACTCTTCTTTGTTTCCTCTTTTTCATATAGAATTTGGTCATCGAATGGTTACCTCTAGCAATGATGGGCTCACATAAGCATCTCCCTCCCTCCTTCCCTCCTATATAATGGAAGCCAAATGAAGTCAACCGAGCAAAGATACTAAAGTCAGGTCATCGGCTTCACACTCCATTCCACTCACAAACTAAAGCAATTCTCTAAGCATGTTTCCCAAACTCCAAGTTGACAAGGAAATTTTTTTCACCATACTTATGCTTGAAACTCACATGTATCTAAGTTCACAGGACAATGAAGGGAAGGATATGAGCCTAATCTGGAAAGATCTTACCAAAGATCAACTAGATGAGAAGCTGTGACAAATAATGCCTGATACATAATTAATTGTAAGTTCAACCTAAAACCAAAATCATTTGACCACCTAGTCTGGTAAATCCAGCTCAAACTGATGCATATGGAACTGTATATTCAACTGCAAGCAATGATGCGAACTCAAATACCCATATTCATACAACATATATGAAACTATCTAATAGGACTCTCCCACAAACCAAGTAGGTTTCCATAAATTCCCCAATCTCATAACGACCTATGTTTGATTTGCATCATCAAAAAAGGAGATGAAAGCCAGAAAAAATAACCTTATGGGAACTTTCCAAGACATGATGCAACAAAAGAAAGTAATGTACAAAGAAAGAGATGGTAATCTAAGCTACCTTCACAATGAAGCTGTGAGACTTAATTACATCAACTGTGTCTACGTCTGAACTGGGAAAATGTGGAAGATGACAAATCCACCAGGAAAACAATTATAGGTTTTTACAAAGGAATTTCTGCAATGGAAAAGGAAGTACTCCAAACTTTTGGATTTTGTTCAATAATGCCTTAAGGAAGACCACTTATAACTGTTGATTAAAGTCTATGAAGTTGAGCCTTAGTAGTCCAATCCTTCTACTAAGGATACACAACCCACTGTGGAGTCTTGTTGGAATCTTGCTTTTGCACCTGCTCTCATTTTAAGAGTAACGAAGCATTGAAATGACATTTTCATCTCAAGAATGATAATTTTCTAAGTAGTTCTGTTGAGTTTATACATATGTCAACCTAAGACTTCTCTGTGAAACAAACCAAGATACTGAGGGGTGTCCCAGTCTCCAGAAGCATCAAATCAGGGAAAAATGTGTTTGCTTTACAGTCAAGAATAGATAAGAGGCTCATCAATTCTTCTGAACCTATTAAAGATTAGATATTTAGCCCATTTATTAAAGCATATCTCTCTTCAGCCCCAAGTGGTCCTTAGCATAGTCAAAAGAAACTCAATAGTCTTAAGTCTTGTTAACAGCCAGGTGCATGGACCAATTATTTAGGAAGGATTAATTCAATCAATTCTCTAGCAGTCCCACTCACTAGGATAGTGCAGTATGATCTCTTTTTGGAGCCCAATCCAGTTTGCTGAATTTATAGAAGCTTAAAAGAGAGCGGTCAGGGAATTGTAAGGTGACAACAAAAGTTGGCTTATAAACAAAGAAGAAGAATTCAAGCATATTAGGAGCCAATAACTGATCCACACATATGTAAGCGCAAGTTGAAATATTGTTCTCCTGGTTCAACACAACTTATAGCTAAAGTCAACAACATAAAGTACCATGTTCACAAGTTACTGTTCTAAAGAAAAAGCATGACAAACACATCAAGCTTCATGAATAGGCAATAACTAGTGACAATAGAGTTAAAATCTAGCATATCATGTACATCATATTTATCAAACATCTCGGAGCAGATCATGGAAAAAATATGTTAGCATTGCTGAGATTTTTTTGGGGGGTGGGGGGGGGGGTAGTAGAGAGGCAAATATAACAAAAATCACAACTCCAACAATCAAAAAGCATTTATTTGCTAATTTATTCTTTTTTTTAAACATAGTTTTATTACTCATAGCTACCAAGAAGGTACCATGGTAAAATAAATCCTTTAAGAATATATATCATCAAGTCAGATGACTGCAAAATCCTAACCTGGTATTTTCACTCCTCGCCTCCGGTACATTTCTCCCAGTGTGAAAAACTTAACTATCTCCTCAAGCTCAAGCCGTATGTTCCCAAGACCAGCAACATCACTGAACTTCACATCTACACCCCTTTCCATGTATTGAGGCAGCCGCTTGCTATTTGCACGCCGTACTCGAGCACCGGATTGCATAAACTTCTTTGCCATCTTAAGGTAAGGATTCTGCTCTCCTTTCTCCTCACTCTCATCCTCACCACTACCCTCAAGTCCCACCAATTCCCTTTCCAACTCCCTCATCTTCTTACGCTCCTCTGCCTCGGCCTTCTCAATCTTTAGCCTGTCCTCATAATCTTTCTGCTGCTTCCTGTAGCTAAGCACGACCGTCCTATAAAAGATATAGAACATCAAAGCCCCAATAGCAGTGGCGACATTCTTGTCCCTCGCTATGTCAGCCCACACAAGCGCCATTTGCCTGTAGTTCTTTCTCGCCTGCCGAAGGGATTCCTCGTGCTTGGCCTTCCTCACCTCCAATCTCCTCCTCCTCTCATCAGCCTTCTTCTGAGCCCTGAGAGCCTTCTCCATCTCCTCCCTCTCCTGCCTCACCATCGCCAGCTCCGTCTTCCTCCTCTCCGCCAGCTCCTTCCGGGCCTTCTCAAGCTCTAAAACCCGCTTCGACTTCGGCTTCGGTTTCAAGAATGACATTGGAAACTTCGCCAACCACCCCAAGTAAGGACTAGGAACCTCTGGCTTCCTAATCGGCGGAGTATGCGCATTAATACAAACAGAATTCAACTGCAACCTATCCCACGACTCCCAAAACTTATCATCTCTCTCAATGGTTGGAAGCACCGTCCTCAAAACCCTAGAATCTTCAAGAATGACTAATACCGGATCTGTCCGCTGCTTCAAATTGACAGAAGGCAATTTTACGATGTGCTTGAGCTTCCCCTCTTCCTTCAGATTTAAGATTTCGGTGTACGGGATCCGGTCGCCGACGGTCGGAAGGCCCCGAGACCAAGACTTGAGCTCCTCGGGGGAGAGAGCCTCTGTACTTTTCTTCGCCGGTCGCTTCTTCTCCGCCACCTTAGCTTGCGCCGGGGATTGTGGGAGCGAAGAGGAGATCACGGTTAGGGTTACGGACAGCTGGAGCAATCCAATGCGAGATTTCTTGGTTTCTTTGTCATCGGATTCTTCAGGACCGATCAAGTGGCAAGCAATCAAAGATTTGGGGGAATTTGATCTTTTCTTGGAGCAAAAACGGATTCTTGGTGGGGTTGGGCGAACAGAAAGTTGAGAGAAAAATAGAGAACTCGAAGAAGCGAGCTCCATGGGAGCGGATAGAAGGAGAGGAGGTGGAGGGGGTGGGGAAGCAGGGGTTAGCGCACGTCTGGGGGCGGGGATTGGAGCGGCGAAGGGGTGGGATGGAGCTCTGCTTCAGGGTTCGCCATGGGAGTCGCGAAGGAGGAGTGGATGTGCTCTTGGGAGAGAGATGGATTAGGGTCTAAGAAGTGATGCTCCGAGAGTGAACGGGACGATATATGGGACAGAGCTCTCCCTACGACGGGGGAGAGGGAGGCAGGGACGGGTCGACAAAAGCGATAGATAAAAGCTTATACCAAAATGGCTTGCTCTATCCGTAACATATAAATTCATATGATAAATCAGACCGTTGCACTTAGCTCTACGACCATCATAGTAACCGTCCAAAATGAAGGATATTTCAAATCTCCAAAGATTTTAACTCTCGATTATTTATTAGAGTCACAGACTATTTGACAAGCAAATAGGATACATACGCGAACTTAAAAACACGAGCGCTTTACCTAAATAATTTAAAAAAAAAATTATTTATCAAAATAATCTAATTTTTAATTTATTTATCAAAATAATACAAACTATATAAAATATCATTCAAAATGACATTTTATGATGGCCACGTTACCATCCTTTTCCATCTTTTTTTTCATGTGGACAATGAAAAAAAAAATCACCATTTCAAATGACAAGTTTAATTATTAATTTAAAAAAATAAAAACTATAATTTTTATTTTTTTATTTTTTTATTTTTTATGATATTTTTTATTTTTTTAATTTTTTTAAGATATTTTTTTGAGATATTCTTTTAAAAAAATTAATTTGAAATGAGAAAAATAATTTGAAATAATATTTTTTATTTGAATTAAAATTAAAATTTTTATTTTTTTTAAATTTAAAAATATAATTCTTATTTTTTCTCATTTCTTTCTCATTTTTTCTTTTTTATGATATTTTTTATTTTTTTATTTTTTTAAGATTTTTTGAGATATTTTTTACAAAAATTAATTTTAAATGAGAAAAATAATTTGAAATGATATTTTTTTTATTTTAATTAAAATTAAAATTTTTATTTTTTAAATTTAAAATTATAATTTTTATTTTTTTCATATTTTTTTCTTTTTTTATGGTATTTTTTTAAAAAAATTAATTTGAAAAGGGGATTGTAATTTAAAATGATGATTTTTATTTGAATTAAAATTAAAATTTTTATTTTTTTAAATTTAGAATTATAATTTTTATTTTTTTCAATTCTTTTTTATGATATTTTTTATGTTTTTTTACATCAATTTTTTTTAGATATTTTTTTAAAAAGATAATTTGGAATGGGGATACTAATTTGAAATGATAATTTTTATTTGAATTAAAATTATAATTTTTATTTATTTAAAAATTTAAAATTATAATTCTATTTTTTTATTTTTTTTTGAGAATTAATAATTAAACTCACCACTTGAAATGGCATTTTTGAAAATGCCATTTCAAATGGCGTTTTAAAAAATACCATTTGAAATAGCAATTTTTTTTTCATCGTCCACGTGGAAAAAGGATGGAAAAGAGTGGTGACGTGGCCATCATAAAATATCATTTTAAATGGTATTTTATATGGTTTGCATCATTTTGATAAATAAATTAAACATTAGATTATTTTTATAAATAATTTTTTTTTAAATTATTTAGGTAAAGCACTCTTAAAAACACTGTAACTCCTCGTACGATGGGCCTTCTTGCCGAACACGAGGTGTTTTGTATTTATTATCGGGTCAAACGGTCAAACATCAAGTCGGCTCGTGAATTTACAAAAATTTACGATCATTTTTAACCACTAAACGAAGATCTGGATGAAGCGACGATTCAGAAGCAGTTGGAGATCTCGAAATTGATCGAAATCTTAATCTATCTGAATATTCCTATCACCAATTGATATATCCGGAGGGTCAACTGTAGATCTTTGGAGCAATGATTCAAAATCGACTCAAAGGTTGACAAGCCAACATCCTCTCCATGATGGACAGAACGACTCTTGTGAGATCGATGCTCAGCTCCATCCCGATGTATCTCTTGGCCAACATGATCATTCCGAGTTTCTATCTCAAAAGGCTGAAGCAGCGGCTTAGGAATTTCCTATGGGACTCGGGGAATGATGGGCAGGGTTCCACCTATTGTCCTGAAGGTAGTTTACCAACCTGTGAGCGATGGTTGTCAGAGAATTCAGTCTCTATTATTTCAAGAGGGAGGCTATGATTTTCAGAAATGTTGCCAGATTTCTTATCCAGTCAGACTATTTCTGAAACAGGGTAATGAAGGCCCGGTATAGGGGGTGGAGCCCCCAAATTAAGGCCTCCCCGTGGTTGCTTTCCACTGGAAGGAAATTTGTGCTCACGGGCCTGCTGTTTTGGTTCGATCAGATGGCTGATTAGGTACGAAACTTTGGTAGTTATGAGCCAAGATGCTTGGATCTCCAGTCTTTCATTATCTTGGTGGCCAACCTATATTAGCAGTAAGGTAGATAATCATCTGTATGTCTGCGACCTACTCAATGCCGATAGTAGGGGCTGGAGAGTGCAGGAGATCACCAGATTATTTGGCGGTTCACTTGCTGATTGGATCCTCACCACTCCAATTTTGGTTCATTGTAGCCATGATTTGAGGGTGTGGGGCCGATCTTGCAGCTATAAGATTCTCTTGAGGGATCTATCTGAGATGTGTAAGCCGACGATGGATAGGATGATTGAGACTGCTTGGATTAGGAGAGTACCAACCCATTCCAGAGTGAGACTCTTTTTCTAGAAGCTTGCATGGGACCGACTTTGTTGAAGGGAAAAAAATAGTTTTCCTCCAGAATGTTCAGGTTGCATCTAAAAATTTTTTCTAATGTTTTACTTGTTTAAAGATCAAATCCTTACCTGAATCATAGTGGAACCAGGGATCAAATCTCAAATTATCTGATATAAACCTTCGCGGAGGCCTGGATATGCAGATCCTCTACTTCGCATGCACGTCAAATGCCGTAAAAAAGCAGGATGAACTCCAATCTAATTGGCTTCGCAACTCAATCAATCGAGGGATGAGATGTGATGATGTGACACCTCACACCAGTAGGTAAGATGCCCAAGAAGGATCCACGCCTAAGGAGAGGAGGCGGCAACAAAGGGAGAGATGTAGAAGATGAAGGACCTCTCTCTTCACACGCCTGTCTCTCTCTCTTTTTCTCTTCTCTCAATTTGATTTGTTTGATATTCTATTCTCTTCTTTCATCCATAGGTAGAGACCCTTTCTATTTATAAATGATTCTCATGACCCAATGAGAAGATGACTCTTTATTCAAATCTGATTTGAATTGATCCAATATTCATGAAAGAAGGACTCTTACATGAGATATAATTGCCATCACTTATGACATCCACTTTGCACCCACTCCCACACCCACTTGGGATGCCCCAAATAAGCACCAAACTAATTTTTGGTCATGCTTCATGAGTGAGTATTCTCAGTGCAAGTAGGAATATTCATATCTCATCCAAAACAGATCCGATTCGAGTCCGATTCGAAGCTGGTTCGAAATAATTTTGAAAGGCTATCAATCCTAAACTCTTTAGGACTTTTGTACCAAATCTAACTTAAATTTTTGATCTATTTAAGTCTAATTAATTCAGATCTAATCTAAAATTAATTAGTACTTAAATCTAATCTTTCATATATTCCATGGATCATAAATAGAAATTGTTCATCTCCAAAATTGAACCTGAACCTCATGTGTAGTGCTAGCTAGACATAGCCAACTCTTCAATTCTATTTGACCTATAACTCAATTGTCAATCAAGTTAGCTTATATGTTTAATCAAGTCAAGTACTTCCAGATTAGACATATAAATATAGATCAATTTCTTTCTACTTTGTCTGACTTATGTGCGTGACTCCATTGGTTCAAACACTAAGTCGGTAGCACAGGAACTAATTCCTACACTAATCGAGATACCATCTAGCAATGGTTTTCGATGTTCAGATAGATCGAATTATCGCAAAAAAATATTTCAGACCCATACTTATGGTTACCGTATAATTCATATTTTTGATCCTGGATGCTCTAGGATGGTCTCAAGTTAACTGTCAATCGAGATTGCTTCATCCACATTGTATTTTAACCTTTCAAATCCATCTCATGGATTATCCTGGTCAAGACTTTACTAAATTGAAATACAGTGATACATCAACTCCAATAATTTGGAGGGGTCAATCCCATCTTAATCCACACACAGACTTCGTAAGTACTTGACTGTACCCGGTAGCCTTCCGTCACTGCATTAAAAATTCAGGTAGTTCGACACCAAAGCACAGTGAGTTGCTTGCAAGTCACTATGGTGATCTCAGATCTGAAGGATATTTATATCCATGTATTTCACAAGCAGCTTTTGACAGCAGAATGCTCAGCAGGTGCATTACTTGTTCAGTGATGATGTACCCTTATATCTCACCTGTATGCCATACCAGTGTCACCACACTCCTTGGTTAAGAGGACAATCAATCTATATGGCACACAACGACCTTCACTCGATTAACGTCATCGTCCTGTAATGACGTATTATTTGATCGCGAACTTGTTTAAGAACTATACGATAAATTCTCTCTTTATCGTACACTAGCATAATTCTAAGGACTTCATCACAGTACAAGAGTTCAAGAAAGATGTCACTTTATAATGAAAAATATCAGAATAACTATTATTCAATAATCAATAATTTATATACAAGGATGAACTCAATCGTCACACGATTGATTTTAGGACACAATTCCCAATAACTTCCACTTGGACTAAAGTCAATCGGGGCAGTATCTTATATCCATCTTCCATTTGAAGTCATCGAACTCTTTGATCCCGAGAGCTTTAGTGAAGGCGTCGGCTAGGTTCTTCTTTCCATCGATCTTCTGAAGCTCGACGTCACCTCGGTTCACAATCTCTTGCATTAGGTGATAGCGACGTAGAACATGTTTAGTACGATAGTGCGACTTAGGCTCTTTTACCTGAGCTATGGCACTGGAGCTATCATAATACAGCAGGATAGGACCATCAACGGAAGGTACAACTTCCAGTTCGATAATGAATTTTCGCAACCACACCTCCTCCTTTGCAGCATCCGATGCAGCAATGTATTCCGCTTCGCATACAGAATCGGCCACAGTATGTTGCTTGAAACTTTTCCAGCAAACAGCTCCTCCATTCAAGATAAATACGTAGCCCGACATGCTTCTGATGTCTTCACAATCTGATTGAAAATTGAAATCAATATATCTCACAAGTTTCATATCAGAGTCTCCATAGATAAGCCATTTGTCTTCAGTATTTTTCAAATACTTAAGAATTGCTTTTTCAATCTTCCAATGCTTCTCATCCAGATCTGACCGGTACCTACTCACTACCCCTAATGAATAGGTCACATCCGACCTCGTACATGTCATAGCGTACATGATAGATCCTACTACCGAAGCATATGATATTCTACTCATGTGCTCTCTCTCCTCAAAAGTTATCAGACAATCCTTCTTGAAAAGAGTAATTTCATGGCCTATCGGAAGATAGCCTTTCTTGAAATTATCCATATTGAACCGCTCCAACAAGGTATCAATGTACATGGATTGGGACAATCCAAGCAACCTTCTAGATCTATCTCTATAGATCATCATCCCTAAGATGTAGAATGCTTCTCCCAAGTCCTTCATGGAGAACTGTGATGATAACCATAGCTTCACACTCTGCAAAGCCAGAATGTCATTTTCTAGTAACAGTATGTCATCCACATACAGCACAAGAAAAATGATCACAAAATCGAAAGTCCATTTGTAGATGCAATGCTCTTCTCTGTTCCTAATAAAGTCATACATTTTGATTACTTTATCAAAATGCATGTTCCAACTCCTCGATGCCTGCTTAAGTCCATAAATTGACCTTTTCAGCTTGCACATTTTCGAATCGTTTGTAGATGTGAACCCTTCAGGTTATATCATATACACCTCTTCTTCCAGCTTTTCATTAAAAAAAATGATTTTGACATCCATATGTCAAATCTCATAATTTAAGTGTGCAGCGACAGCAAGCATAATCCGGATAGACTTGAGCATTGCCACAGGAGAGAACGTCTCATCATAGTCAATATTATAACGCTGACGATAATCCTTAGGAACTAGACGAACCTTATAGGTCTCTACCTTCCCGTCCACTCTTTTTTTTCTTTTGAAAATTCATTTACACCCTATAGGTTTTATCCCTTTGGGCGGATCAACTAGTGTCCAAACACTATTGATCTCCATGGACTCCATCTTGGACTTCATGGTCTCAAGCCATTTTTGGAAGTTGAACCTTTGCATGGCCTCCATATAGGTGATCGGATCCTCATCGTTCTCATCAAGTTTAATAGGATCACCGTCCCAGATCAGAAAATCGTAGTATCTATCCAGCTGATGCGATACTCTATCGGATCTCCTTAATGGTGCCTCTACTGGCTTTGGATTTGATTCACTAACCAAACTCAATTCTATATGTGTCGGTCCTTCCACCTCATGAACTTCATCAAGTTCAATTTTACAGGTATTAGCTCCTTCACTAAGAAATTCTTTTTCCAAAAAGACTGTCCGACTGCTGACAAACACCTTTTATTCTGTAGTGAGGTAGAAGTAGTATCATTTAGTTTTCTTTAGGTACCCTACGAACAAGCATCTATCAGACTTCGGTCCAAGCATATCTGTCTTTAAATGCTTGACATAAGAAGGACACCCCCAGACCTTAAGATGTGAGAGCACCGGCTTACATCCAGTCCATATCTCATATGGAGTTTTATCAACAGATTTGCTGGGCACCTTATTCAAAATATAGTAGGCAGTCTCTAGAGCATATCTCCAAAAGGATATTGACAGACTGAAAAAAATCCATCATGGATCGGATCATGTCTAACAAGGTTCGATTCCTTCTCTCGAACACACCATTATGTTATGGTGTTCCAAGAGGGATCCATTATGAGAGAATCTCATTCTCTTCCATATATATCAAAAACTCACTGGTGAGGTATTCACCTCCTCGGTCTAACCGAAGGATCTTAATACTCTTTTCAGTTTGTTTCTCTACTTCAGTACAGAATCGTTTGAACATTTCAAATGATTCTGACTTATGCTTCATAAGATAGACATACCCATACCTCAATAGGTCGTCTATAAACGTAATAAAGTAGTAGTATCCTCCTTTGGTACTTATGTTCATAGACCCACATACATCAGTATGTATTAAATCTAGGACATTATTGGCTCTTTCATCTTTTTCTTTAAAATGTGACTTAGTCATCTTACCAAGGAGACAAAATTCATAGATAGGCAATGATTCACAATCATCAATCTCAAGGACATATTCCTTGATCAACTTGTCAATCCTATTCTTGTTCACATGACCAAGCCTACTATGCCAAAGATAGGATTCGCTGATATTATCCATTTTGGAACGTTTACTAGTTGTGTACATTACACTAACAGACCGTGATATCATGTATATGTCATATTTTAATTGTCCATGCATAATTATAGTATCATTCATAATGATATCACAAAAATCATCCTTTATTATAAATATGTAACCAAGTTTGACCAAAAAGCCTACAGAGATGACATTCATCATAAAAGAGGGACAATAATGATAATCATCTAATATGACACTACTGGATTCGAAGACAAGCTGCAAAATTTTCAAGGCCAGAACTGGAACAAGGCTTCCATCTCCAACATTAAGGAACCGCTCATCCTCTCAAAATTTTCTACTTACCTGCAGTCCCTGCAACGAATTGCATATATTAATAGAATTTTCGGTATTCAATACCCAGGTAGTAGTATCACAAACAGAGAAATTATAAGGTGTTATCATATAAATACCTTGTGAAGCAACCACTTGCCTCTTTCTCTTGTTCTTAGGCCTGTTTGGGTCAAGGGTGGCTATATAAGCAGGATAATTTCTTTTTCAATGATCCAACTTCTTACAGAAGAAGTACTCTGCCTAGCTCTTATCAACTTTTGACGGTTTGCTCTGCTTGGGATCAATGGCACAGAATTTTTGCATCTTTTTTTCTTTCCTCTCCTGGAGAATCGATGCCCTGCAGATGAACCTCCCACTGAATTCACTGGCTCTTTTTGGAGCTGGTGATCCTTCTCAAAAGTCTACAGTAACTCTAGCAAATCATGGTAGTTTACTACAGGCTTCGTCATTCTATAATGATTGAGAAAGGATAGGTAGGATTTTAGTAGTGAATTGAGGATAGCATTCTTACCTAACTGTTTATGCAACGGAAAGCCAAATTTGCTAAGGTGTTCAATCTGCTCAATCATGTATAATAAATGATTGGTGACTGAAGCTCCCTCTCGCATATGGGCATTGAATACTGTGCAGGAGGTTTTATGTCTCTCCGCATTCTCAGGGGTGTCGAAGGATTCAATCAACATTTGAATCATCTTCTCAGGCTGTGCATCTTCGAACTTACGACTAAGTTTATCGTTCATAACTGCCCTCATCATACAACGTATAGTCGTGCGATCATTGAGCCACTTTATGTAAGTGTCTCTCGCAGCTCGAGGAGGCTGCAGGTTCTTCAAGTGCCTGATCCATAAAGACATACAAAATCTTCTCGTGCTCCAACACGATCTTCAACTTTCGATACCAGCTATCGAAGTTAGATCCGGTGAGCTTGTCGCTGTCCAACAGCGAACGGAGGGATAGTGTGTTGGCTATAACTGAAAGGAGAAAATATTAGCCTATTAGTATATGAATTATTTTTTAACTCTGAAGATATGGACTTTAGTCTAAAGATTCTTCTACTATTTTTTACGAATTGGTAGCCTCTACCTCCAACTTGAAGAATTACATTAATTTTTTAGGGATACAAGAATCCACACGGACTACATTCAGGCCCGAGCATGGCTCGATCAATCTTAGTACATCCATGGGTAGGTTCATAACTAATTATTTCTTCAAACAACTTCTAGCATTGGATTTTGCCCCAGACATCCCTTCAGCAGGCGTGTGGCGCCTCCACTGAAAATCCTGGTTAGGTCCAACCATTAACATGACACATCAAGTACATCCAACAAATGGATGTCCAGGCCCGAGTGTGGCTCGACCAACCTGAGCATTAATTTGAAGGCATATCATGATGATCATATGATGAATGATAATTTCAATCGTAATAGACACCAGGCGTGTGGTGCCTCCCATGCCTATTTGAAATATTGAACTCATTATCACATACCTTAATGAGAGGCAATGATCAAGCTATCTCATAACTTTATCACTTTATGGACCTAATAATTTAGAGGATTTGATTTTATTGATTTGAGAATAAGAGAAGAAGTCGACATGCAAGCTGCAAATTCTTCCACTGACTTCACCAAGTCATGTAAAGGATTAAACACAAGCTGGTCTAAAGACACCTAAATCAGTCACATTGATTCACCTTAATAGCATGGGTCTGCACGAATCAACTAGTGACCTAATCAAAATATAATCTACCATGTTGGCTAGGTAAGTGAGATCAGCGGGAGGGATCTATCTTTAACTCATCGTAGACGCATCTAAGTGAATAACTTCCAATTAAAAATCACTTGATCGAATCTGTCAAACTTACTTTAAACACCAACTGGTATATCAATTTGGTATATCAAAAAATTCGGGCTCAACCACGGAGCCATGATCATGATCCATTTATTAGGGTCAAATACATGGACTTGATCAAACTTCAACTATTGAGATTGATTTAAAAAAATACTGATCTAATCTAATTCAATACTTGATTAGATTTAATTAATTTCTCTACTTGATCCATATGTGTTCCTAACCCTAAGTCTAATCGATTAAAAGATCTGATTTATGCTAACCCTTTGCTCATCATATTATGTGGTGTCTTAATGATCTTCAATTCTCAATTTTAGATCATTCAAACTTAATTCAAAATTAAGTGTGTGAAACGTGTGTTTCAGTTTGTAAAACTATTCTACAAGGATTTCAAGTGAAGCATACCATATGTCTCAACATATGAAAATAAATTTTTATAATATATTTAATAATTAAACATACATAAGTATGATCTAAACTTCATTCATACATCTCATGTATCATGACAACTTTTAGATCAATATCAATTACATCATATGTAACATGTAATTTCAATCTAAAATAATTTTATATCTAAATTTTATCCTATTATAATGAATTATAAATTACTTTAGATCTAATCTAAATATATTTATAATCAAAATAATAGATAAAAATCTGTTCATTTTTTTTCTTCATGAAACTGGATTACAACAACACCCCTATATGCCATAAGAGAACCCATCGAATAGGCAAAAGAGAGATTAATCTCTTCAATCTCTTATGATTGGACAGTCTGATGATCTCATCAATCCGAGTACTAGGCTATTAAGATTTAAAATCTAATTTCATATATAATTACATCAATATACAATTATTGACAAAACTATTTTATGTCATGAGCATATCCTTGATCTCATCAATTATGTTCTTCATCTAATCTAATTAAATTTGATGTATCATATACATCATATCAAATCTAAAATTTATCTTATACTGATTATAAAATATCAATTTTAGATTTGATATCAAATAAAAAAATAATTTAATATAAATATGAATGCATAAGAAATTAATTTCTGATAAAATTTATTTTCATGCAGTGCTGAATTATGATAGGATTCAGATCTAAATATCCATCGAAATGGATCCAATTTAAATCTGAAATAATCCTCACTTCATAAAAAAATAATAAAATTAAAATTTTATTAAAATAAATTTAAAATAAATTTTTAATTTATATTATTTTTTATTAAAAATTCAGTAACAGCAGAAGTCTGTTATAATAGATTTATAATAACCTCAATCAATCATTGATTAGGCACCTCTAATCCAATCAAAATCAGATAAAAAATTTTATATAAATATATTTAAATGAGATTTAATATCACATAAAAAATTTTAATTATATCTCATATAAATAATCATAAAAAATTTTATTTTGTATGTATATATTTCAGGCCTGCTCTGATACCAGTTGAAGGGAAGGAAACAGTTTTCCTCCAGAATGCCCAGGTTGCATCTAAAATTTTTTTCTAATGTTCTACTTATTTAAGGATCAAATCTTTACCTGAATCATAGTGGAACCAGAGATCAAATCTCAAATTATCTGATATAAACCTTCGCGGAGGCGTGGATATGCAGATCTTCTACTTCGCATGCACGTCAGATGCCGCAAAAAAATAGGATGAACTCCAATCCAATTAGCTTCACAACTCAATCAATCGAAGGATGAGATGTGATGATGTGTCACCTCACACCAGTAGATAGGATGCCCAAGAAGGATCCACTCCCAAGGAGAGGAGGCGGCAACAAAGGGAGAGATATAGAAGATGAAGGACCTCTCTCTTCACACGCCTGTCTCTCTCTCTTTTTCTCTTCTCTCAATTTGATTTGTTTGCTATTTTATTTTTTTCTTTCATCCATAGATAGAGATCCTCTCTATTTATAGATGATTCTCATGACCCAATGAGAAGATGACTCTTTATTCAAATCTAATTTGAATTGATCCAATACTCATGAAAGAAGGACTCCTACATGAAATATAATTGCCATCACTTATGACATCCACTTTGCACCTACTCCTACACCCACTTGGGATGCCCCAAATAAGCACCAAACTAATTTTTGGTCATGCTTCATGAGTGAGTATTCTCAGTGCAAGTAGGAATACTCATATCTCATCCAAAACAGATCCAATTCGAGTCCGATTCGAAGCTGGTTCGACATAATTTCGAAAGACTGTCAATCCTAAATTCTTTAAGATTTTTGTACCAAGTCTAACTTGGATTTTTGATCTATTTAAGTCTAATTAATTCAGATCTAATCTAAAATTAATTAGTACTTAAATCTAATCTTTCATATGTTCTATGGATCATAGATAGAAATTGTCTATCCCCGAGATTGAACCTGAACCTCATGTGTAGTGCTAGCTAGACATAACCAACTCTTCTATCCCGTTTGACCTATAACTCAATTGTCAATCAAGTTAGCTTATATGTTCAATCAAGTCAAGTACTTCTAGATTAGACATATAAACATAGGTCAATTTCTTTCTACTTTGTCTGACTTGTGTGCATGACTCCATAGGTTCAAACACTAAGCCGGTAGCACAGGAACTAATTTCTATACTAATCGAGATACCATCTAGCAATAATTTTCGATGTCCAAATAGGTTGAATTATTACAAAGGAATATTTCAGACCCATACTCCTAGTTACCGCATAATTCATCCTTTTGATCCTGGATGCTCTAGGATGGTCTTAGGTTAACTGTCAATCGAGATTGCTTCATTCATATTATATTTCAACCTTTCAAATCTATCTCATAGATTATCCTGACTAAGATTTTACTAAATTGAAATACAGTGATACATCAACTCCAATAATTCAGAGGGATCAATCCCATCTTGATCCACATACAGACTTCGTAAGTACTTGACTGTACCCAATAGCCTTCCGTCACTGCATTAAAAATTTAGATAGTTCGGCACCAAAGCACAGTGAGTTGCTTGCAAGTCACTATGGTGATCTCAGGTCTGAAGGATATTTATGCCCATGTATTTTGCGAGCAGCTCTTGACGATAGAACGCTCAGTAGGTGAGTCAATTGTTCAGTGAGGATGTACCCTTATATCTCACCTGTATGCCATATCAGTGTCATCACACTCCTTGGTTAAAAGGACAACCAACTCACATGGCACACAATGACCTTCACTCGATTAACGTCATCATCTCGTAATGATATATTATTTGGTCACGAACTTATTTAAAAACTATATGATAAATCCTCTCTTTATCGTATATTAGCATAGTTTTAGGAACTTCATCACAGTACAAGAGTTCAAGGAAGATGTCACTTTGTGATGAAAAATATCAGAATAACTATTATTCAATAATCAATAATTCATATACAAGGATGAACTTAATCGTCATGCGATTGATTTTAGGACACAATTTTCAACACTTCCTTCGCGCACGCTTCTCAGAGATAGGGATATGGAGTTGCCAGTTTCATGCTCAATCAACGGACTGGAGGATGGTCGATAAAGCATGCCATCCTGCACCATCTGAGGGTCAGGTTAATTTGAAGGAGGGCAGACGGCCAGTCTTGGGAGACAACTGGAGGCCATTGGCTAGTGTCTTTCTCGAGTGCGATCCATCGGAGCACAGCTGACAGTATGACCTCCACTTGGGGGGTAGGATGGTTTACATTGCCCACCAAATTTGGCTTTAATGAAATAGTCCGATCTTTAAGGGCGAGGTGGTTCCTGCAATTGGATATTGGAGAGAGTTATTTGCTTAGCTATGGAGTACGATCATTTTGATGTTGCTAGCCCGTCCCTTGATGGCCCCATTTACTGGGCCTCCCTTGCTACTCCTGTAGTGATCCACAGAGTCATTTTCATTTCTTGGGAGCCCCCTCTTTCGAAATTTGTCAAGGTAAACTTTGATGACAGTGTCAAAGATGAGAGGGCTAGTGCAGGGTTTGTCATCCGAATCCGGATGCCAGGCTGCTGGCTGCTAGGAGCTCCTATCTCTTTGAGCCTTCAGTTTCGGCAACTGAGCTTCATGCCGCCTGGATGGATATTATCTTTGTTAGACAGAAGTTGCGAGTAGAGAAGATTTTTATTGAGAATGACTCCACTACCGTCTTTAGATAAATTCATGATAGCCAGCTAGAAGTTCATCCACTCATCTCTGGCAACTGGACAGCTCTTCGCCTCCCAGTTATAGTGATAGTGCGACATATCTATCAGGAGGTGAATGGCATGGCAGATTGGGTTGCATCATTTATTGCGAAGCACTTCAAAGATTAGGTTTAGCGACAAGAAAAGAGTATCCTGCTAGTCCTATAAAATTTTTGATATTCTAATTTTTTGAAATGCTCTCATATTAGAATGGTGTGATCATCCGCATGTATTAAAAAAATATCGTACCAATATTTAAGAAGTTTCACATTTGCAATAAAGTAAAGGATAAAAACTTACATCCATGATTGATATGAATGGAGAACCAAGACACTCTTTAAGCATCTCCTGTACCTTTCTTTTCATCGGTTTATCCTTCACACTTGAAAGCATTATAAAGACTTGAACAAGTAGTCGACCAAAATGAGGATCCCAAATTCCATGAATAATAGATTTTTTTAATTTATATAAATTTATAAAATTCTTTCATCAGGCCTTAATTAATGAATCGACAAAATTTCTCCAACTGAATCAAACTAAATTCAAGTATTGCAGACATTCCCTTATTTCCATTCCACAGCATTTCAATTTTAAGTTCATGTTCATCAAAAAAAATTCCATTATTAACTCACCAATTATCAAAATATAAGGATAGTTCGAGCACTAGCGGTGATGGAATATATATTCTATTTACTAAATCACATGAAAATTCAATCAATTCAAAATATGTAATGTATTTCATATGGATGAACATAAATGAGATGGATGAAAGAATAGCATTTTCAAATTTGTAATAAGTACAAAAGGAAATGAATCGATATAACATTCTTACAAAAATTCTATCATTTATAATTGCGTAGTCTTTTATAGAATATCAAAATTGATCCAATTTCTATATATTATTATGATATTAGGATCACATTAGGTATCAAAAAAATAAATGGATTCAAAATTAAATATGCTCTTTATGAATGAAGTAAAAATAGAATAATCAAGAGCTATATAGAATTTTTTTTTAAAAAAAATTAATATTCAGAAATGAATTCACAGAATTTTTTGGTGGCAGCATTATAGATAGAATACATTGAATTGCATAATATTAATTGGAGTAAAATTTATTAAAAATATGCTAATATATCTATCCGGATATTACATCTTATAGCATAATTTTACTTATGGCAATAGAAGTTAGATCGCACTATCATATTCTTATTTTTATTCAAAAATTAATGAAAACTTTAAGTAAAATAATTCTCAATAGGGATATATACAAAAGATAAAGATCCAATTCAGTATTTATGTAACAATTTCTATTATGAGGTTTATAGATGCACATATGTTATTGTTATAATTGAAATTAAAAATGATTGATTATTGAAAGTAATTAATGTAGATTAGTCATAAATCAATTTGATTTTGTTATACCATTAAGGCAACACTTTGAGATACAAATTTAAGAACCATTGAGTAATTCAAAATAAAAAATAGTCAACGATTCCAGTCCACCCTGATTTTTTGGTCTACACTAGACATCTATTTTTTTGCTTTCCAATGGGAGAAGAAGATAAGTTTTTAAGTAGTATGTCTTTTGAGTTGCAATCAATTGAAGGGAATAAACTAACGGGATCCAATAAAAATTAGGCATTAATTTTTGAAAGGAGATAAGTAAAATAGAATTCAATATTTCAAAAAATAATAATAGAATATGAATGGATAAAACTGTTATCCATTTTGAATCATATTTGGTAGTATGGTCAGGTGGTAAGATGTGGAATGCAAATCCTGTATCCTTAGTTCATATACGAGCATCCCTTTTGGGAACAATCCAAGCCATGAAAATCTTTTGGCGATATTTTGATTTCTGATCCAATCTAACTTTTGAGTTAAGTTCAATAATGTACTTATATTATAGAATAGGTCATTGTTTGACATAATTATTAGATCCTTTATTGCAGAGAGAGAGAGAGATCCACATTGTAATTCATCCTATGAGCTAGGGCTGAAATCGAGCCTAGATTGGGCTAACTTCGAATTGGACTATGGGTTAGGCCCAAAAAATTTTAGATCAGATTTAAGACTTAAATATTGAGCTTATATATAAGAGAGTCTTTGTGCACCGAGTGTGGTGCAATAAAATTGATGTGGAGTGCACCACCCAATGACATTAGAGCACATAACTATCGCTTTCCAACATGCATTTAATACCCATAGTTCTGCTTTTTAGTTTAAAATTTTGAATGACAAAAATACCCATTATATTCTGAAGAATTATGATATTCTGTGGCCATATTATGACATCTTACAGTCAAATTATAACTTTCTATACATAGGAAGTCATAATTTTTTTTCAAAAATTATAAAAAGAGAATGACATTTTTGTTATTAAAAATTTATAAAATTTTTAAATAATTAAAATACTTCTCCCTTCCTTATGGCATTCTATGGCCAAATTATGAACAGAAATCATAATTTAACTATAGGATGTCATAATATGGCCACCGAATGTCATAATATGGCCACAGGATGCAATAATTTTTTCAGAAGAGGAGGAATATTTTTGTCATTCAAAATTTTAGATAAAAAAGTAAAACTGCAAGTATTAAATGCGCATTAAAAAGCAGTGGCTACATGGCCCAATCAAGTGGGATAGTGCATTTTTTCTATACCGTATGCAGTGTACAAAGAATTACTATATATATATTTTGGATCGGACTTAGATACATCATTAGTCAAGCTTGGGGTCGAGCTTGGATGAGGCCCAAAATATATTCTGAACTCAAGCTCAAACTCAGCTCAAAATAGAGCCTGAACTTAAATACTTATTTATGAATTGCTTAGAAAATAGGAATATTATTTTCAATTGTATTATCTATTTGCTTTTCTGATAAACATATTTCTGATCATCAGATGGTTCCTAATGTGAAGCTGTTTTCATCTAGAAAACATGAAGCTATAGTATGAAAGATGGAAAGATTAAGCTTCAATCAGATTTGAGCCAACTCAATTTTTAGCCCAAATGGAAAATCATTCCAGACTGACCCAATTAGGTTTGGGATGGAAAGACTAAGACTCCATTTAGCTAAGCTTTTGGGGGGCCAGGAAGTACTTTTTAGCTCTCCAGAAACACTTTAGATAGTTAGAGTAATATTTGGTAAAAAAGTATAAAAACTATTCTAGTTTTATCAAAAAGCTAAAAATGTCTATTTGGGAGAAACTTTATTTTGTAGCTTTTTTTCAAAAAAACTTTCTAGGTTACATCGAGATGCTATTTTAATTTTATGAAATTATATTTTGTGACCAAAATACTCATGGAACAATCTCATAATTGCATTTATATCCTTATAAAGTATAACGCATGAAATAAGTTTCAGAAACACTAATGCACAAAATGAACTCCAATCATCAAGATATTTTTTCTACACAAAAGGAATCGTAATCGGTCTCAGCTCCTATTTTCATGCAATCAAGGTATTCAATTGAACTGTATAAAATTATATATGTAATATAGATTTTATCTTGTATCATTTATATTTTGAGTTTGAGAAAACCTGCATCTTGCATTTTTATTGCTACCAAAATCAAGAATGTAAAATAATTTGATGATATTAATAGTTAATGCATATTGTAGAATTTATTATAGATATGGTGGCATTAAATATATACTTGATTTATAAATATTCACTGATATTATTTGATGGTGTATAAGAAAAGCAAGAATAAGGAAAGCATTGGATCGAAAAGAGTCCTAAAATATCATTTTTTACAAATATGATTGCATGTATCTATATTATATCATAAATATTGTAAGAACCCAACCTGTTGATTTTCTTTTTGCATGAATTTTAAAGCAAATAATAAAATCAAAAAAAAATTGTTTGAAATATCACGTGATCAGTGCGTGAGGCAAGGGAGGCAGACTCCCGATAGAGTCTACTTCCTTCTCTATTTTCCACCTGGAGGAGTCTAGGGCTTGTTAAACTCCAATGAAAACCTTTAGACTCGGCCTATGAAAGGTCCCCAAGCCCTTCCCTTAAGCATCGCCTCTCCAGGTTTGATTTTCTACTGGCGAAACTCATAGTTCTCTTAATTTTTCGTGGAGTGCGGTTAGAGAACCATCGTGGATTCATCATCAAAGTCATACTTTCAATGTAGACAGACTTAGGTGATGGACTTAAGCCTTTGATTTTCTCTCTTTTCTACTTCAATGGCCGTCATTCCACTCGGATTTGAGCTGGTGAGTTGCCAGACTCATCTTTGAAATAGGAATGCTCTGTTTCGATCCATTTCTTGTGTTTACCACCATCGACCACTAATTTTTGATTAGACTTTGCTACCTTCCAGAATCCCTTGAGATTGTACATTGGAGTATGGCCGTCGATTTGAGGCTCGACCATGATCTTGGCTATTGATTATGGCCTGTTTCTTTTTTTTGATCTTCTGCTCATTTTCTCTACTTTGGCCAAGCCCACTGCCACCATCGCCATTGCTATCAGGGCCGTTGCCTCTTCACCGTCGAATGCCATTGCAGGTCGCTAGTCTCGGCCATCCATTGTCTTAATGGTTGAGGGAGAAAGGGGAAAGTCCCCTGCTTGAGCAAGAAGATGAGGAAGAGAGAGATTTGTTATTTACTCTTTCTTCTCTTTCCTCTCTCTCTCATTTCTCTTTATCTTTCTTTCTCTCTCTTCTGTCTCCTCTCTCTATCTTCTCTCTCTCCACTTTTTCTCTGTATAAATTTCTCTCTACTTTCTCTCTCTATAATCTTCTTTCTCTTCATGGAGTTCTCTCTCTAAAAATTCTATAGACCAGCGGAAGGTCTAGATGTCTAAGTAAACCTAGATTAATTGGTTGAAATATAGTGAGTTTTGGATTGGTACTATAGACGACCATCTAACTTGTTGATCTTTATCCGGACTTTTGTTGGCTATTCTGGGACTCACCATCAATAATCCCTAACTTGTTGTCCTTATCCTGATTGGACCATCTGTTTATTGGTCTGAAAATTTTGATTACACCATTCTAGTTGATTAGGGTCGCTAGTTGCCATTACCTAGCTCAACTCATCTTCCTTGTATCAAACTTATTCCATGATAAACATTAATGGAGATGTGATTGATTTAATGAGAAAATATTGGACAAAAATATTATATTATTATATTATAATAATATTATATTATATTATATTATAGTTATATTATAATATGCAATATATTTATATAACAACACATATTATATTATATTATATTATGTAATATCTTTTATGATTATTTTATCATATTAAAAATATTTTTATAGTTTAGTTATTAAATATATATTTAAATTTTATAATATTTTAAAAATATAGTTATTAAATAGTAAATAATTTTTTATAAAATTTTTATTATTTTTAAAAACTTCAAAAACCAACAGCAATTTCAAATAGGATTTATGTTTGGCTTAAACTCCGGAGGAAAAAAAAAAAAAAAAAGAAAAAAAGGGCGGGGGGCGCTGAGCTGATTAGCTCGGACCCGCCCGGCCTGTTTTCAGCCCTATAATGAGCTGACAACGTGGAAGGATCCTTCTAGAAGCTGGTACTTTGAGGCCTTCCACTCTGGCAATTTGGTTGGCCCCATCATTTCCAGAAAAAGTGGCCATGTCTTAACTAATGTGCGATGGCCGGCTAGCCCTTCTTTTGCCTTTCTGGTCCTCCTTTCTCCAGCCCAGCCATGAGGACGCCCCCCTCCATTTCCTCTCCCCTTCTGCCACTCCCATCCCCTTCTCTCCTTTCCCTCCCTCTCTTCTTCCATTGAGACATAAGAGAAATATAAGAAGCGAATAGGGCGAGGACCAACGCTCGGAAGGCGAGAGAGAAGGAGCGATGACGATCCTGTACGCTGTGGTGGCCCGGGACTCGGTGGTGCTGGCGGAGTTCAGCGCGACGCCGACGAACGCCAGCGCGATCGCCCGCCAGGTCCTCGAGAAGATCCCCGGCACCAATGACAGCAACGTCTCCTACTCCCAGGATCGGTATGTCTTCCATGTCAAGCGCACCGATGGGATCACCGTGCTCTGCATGGCCGACGACACTGCCGGAAGTGAGTATTCCTTCTCTCTTCCTCTCCTGCCTCTTCGATTCGTTTATTTATTTGATTCTTGAAATGGATTGGATTGGAAGTCGGCGCCTTTCTGGTGGGCGGTCAATTTTATGTGACAGATCCCATCGTTTGTGTTCTCATTTAATTGAAATTTGAGGATTTGGCGTTTCCATTGGTTGGATTTGGCTATGGTTGCAAGAAAGTCGATAACTTGGGGCAGGATTTTATGACTCTTGGGATATCTCAGTTGATGAAGAAGATTTCTTGAAAACCTAGAAAAACATGTATAGTTGCTATGATCTATTGATTATCCTAATCAAGATTAGTGATGTTGTCTTCTGAATCTTGGTTCCTATTCCAATTTTGGGCTGCTCAGCGTTCATGATCTGAAATTGATAAAGTATGAGATTGAGTTGCATTGGAATTTTTTAATAGAAAATTCTTTGTAATTTAGGTGTAAATGATACCAAGGTACCTAAAAAATCTGTTATAATTTTTTTTTCTGTTATTATAATTATTAAGATCATTTAGAGCTTGTTGCTGCCTATGAAATTCTAGTAGCAAGCTTTGCTTCTTCCCGACAACATAGACCTTCTTTACATATTCTACTTTGCTTGTTGTCATTAATCGGTGTATTATGCTTTGCCACATCCTTCAAAGAGAGTTGTCTTCTTCCATCCGGCCGCATCAGGTCTATCCTTGTTTTTGTCACGCAATATAGTGGAATTAATTAAAATAACTAAAAGTCAGAATCTATATTGTATATATTAAAACGGAGGCATCAACCTCCGTCCACCATGTGTTTAATATTTCCTAGCCACCATCTGCCACGTGTCCACGAGGTAGTGTTAACTATGGGGAGGACTACGTCATGGTTCCCAGTTCGCGTAGAGGCTCTACTTCATTCTCATCAGGCGTCTGGCGGCGAAAGAGATGGAGGAAGACCACAGGGATGTGTTGAGGTTGGGGAAGGCAGGGAGGAGAAGAGTCTCCTAGTGGCTGGTGCCTGCCCAACTGGCGGCGATGTGGTGGGGGCAATGGCAACGCTAGCGGAGATGCTTTGGTTGTTCTCATTAGGCGTCTAGTGGTGAAGGAGACGGGCCTAACCATTGGGATGTGGTAGAAGGTAGTGGCGACATTGGCAAAGACGCTCCGATCATTCTTATTAGGCATTTGGTGGTGCAGGAGACAGAGGAGGACTGTGGGGATGCGTCGGCTAAGGAAGGCGGGGATGAGAAGGGTCTTTCGATGGTTGGGCCCCGCCCAGCTGCCGACGACGTGGTGGGAGGTGATGGCGACATTGGTGGAGATGCTCCAATCATTCTCATCAGACATTTGGCGACGAAGGAGACGGGCCCCAGCTACTGGGATGTGGCGGGAGGTGGTGGCAACACTACCAAAGATGCTCCGGTCATTCTTATCAGGCGTCTGGCGACAAAGGAGATGGAGGAGGACCGTGGGGATGTGTCAAGACTGGGGAAGGCTAGGCAACAACGGCGCTACATTGCCTCGCTACGGGAGCGAGAGGAGTTTTTCGACGATGGCAAGAGAAAGAGATAGAGAAAGAGAGAGGAGGAAAAGCGGATGGGAGGATGAGCTTTGGAGAACGGGAAAGGTCCCTCTTCTTTAACAAATAAAATAAAAAATAAAGAAAGAAAGTAGAGGCTACTTATAGTTCAAAAATAAAAATAATTAAAAAATATTAAAATAAAGCGATTATTGTGGGATTTTGTGCAAGTTATGGTAGTGTGACTTGGTCCCTTGAGGTTTTGAGATCTCTCAAATCTCTTTGAGCCTCGCATCCCATGCATCGTATGGGATTATAATCTAGTTTAAATTTATTAACCAATCCAAAGGATACCCAAATTTAAAACTCTAACATCAAATAAATCTCCACTAAAAATTTAAATAACAATAATAAATCTAAGTTCAATGATGTTGATAGTGCCAAATCTCATCTCTAAACTCTCTTCCAAGTAATGCTCGTGTTCGTAATTAAATATTTGAATATGAAAATAACAAAAAAAATAATAAGCTCGATAGTCTAGTAAGTAATGAATATTTCAACTAAATATTTCAGATATTATTATAAGATATAATATTCAAAAAAATTATCACGAATAAACATAAGAATACATTCCATACTAAATTATAGTAATTAAATACTTTCGAATATTTATATGCATAACAAATAACTCAACAGTCTTAACTACGATCATACTTATACCTTGTGGCAGGATCAGAGCTCAATAATCAGAGTATCGATGCATAACCTCTATTCATAGGATCTACTAAATACCAATATATAACCTCCATTGATAGGATCCACTGACTACTAATGTACAACCTCCAATGATAAGATCTATTGAACACCAATGCATAATCTTTATTGGTAGGATCCACTAAACACCAATGCATAACCTTAATTAGCAAGATCCACTGAATATAGTTAGACTGAGAGTTCAAATTCGATGTATAAACGAAAATACCTTTGCAAGATAACACATATCATAATTCCAATCAACATATGCATATTCCATAAAAATAAATAAATTATAAATTTTCTAAAAATCTCAATATTTGTAAGTCACTTTATGTTCAAATATAATTTTCTAAATCACACATAAATCACAAACTAATTATTTACTTTTAAAATAAATTATGAAATATCTTGAAAAGATGGTTCATTACTTATTTTTTGCAGAACATTGAACGGACAAATCAATTAATATTAAGGGATCCTTCAGAACCTATTATTCAACATTATATTCTTGTATTAATTTTAATTCACGACCAATCAAAAACAAAATCCCAAACTAAAATCCACATAGGATCGAACCGAAAATTGGGTGCACCTTACAGATTAAATTCTCTAAGGTGAGATCAGGCTAGGATCAAACTAATCATGGAAGATAGATCTCTAGTTTCACCAATCCCAAGAAAGAAGAGAGACAATAGGCATGATAGAGAGAGGAAAACATTGAAGAGAGAAATAACCTAGAAAGAAAATTCATAGAGAGAGAAAATAGAAGGAAACAGTAGAGAGAGAAAGACTAGAGAGGAAAGAGAGAGGATGGAGAGAAGAAAGAAATCTTTCTTTTCTTTCTTTTTTTTCCTTTCTTTTCTTTTCTTTTCTTTTCCTTTCTCTCTTTTTTCTTCTTTCTTCTTCCTTTCTTCTTTAGCAGAATAGGGGATCTTTTGATCCCCTTATTTCTTGAAGCAAGAGGGGTCCCTCAATCGATGGCGCCCATGGTTGGAAGAGCAGACCATGGCAGCACGACCAGGGGATTCCAGTCTGGTGATCGACGGGGAGGACAGCACCAAAAAAGATCAATAGAATCATGAAAAATAAGAGAATTTCAAAGGCTAGATTTTCCAAGGAAATCCAGCGATGCCGGCCAAAATCGATGGTCTATGGGCTAAGAATGGTAGAGAGAAAGATTAGAAAGGTATCCAAGGATTATTTTCCTTGTTTCTAGCAAGGTTTGGCCCTAATTTTCGGTGACTACAATGACGGTAGGGAAAACAAATCGAAAGGGAATTAGGGTTTGGCGACGTTCGGTGGTGAACAATCGAGAACTAGCGTGAATAGGGAAACACGGGATGGATATAAATAGGCTTAAAATCAGGGTTTTAGAAGGGCTTTTTGCATCAAATCCCTCTCAAACTCAACTTCTTCCGTCGAAGAGGAAGATGAGTCCCGATCGGACACATACCTTTGCCACCGTATTTTCTAGCACGTGCATTGCATGTGCTGGCTTTTTTTTTCTTTTATATATATATATTTACTTTGGGCTGGTAAAAATTTTGGGTATTACAGTTTTCCTTCTTTCTTTGACTTGATAATAATACCCTTTCCTAGTCAATGTAATCACTGCCTGAAATTGCATCCTTATACTATTTTTAGGATTTATTTACTAGTGCACATGTAAAGAGAGAAGAAGATGTATTTAATGAAGCTAAAGCTGCTTGAAAGAAGTGAAAAAGTTGCATTTGGATTGTGTGGCGTGAACATTTACCTTTAAGGTAGTACAACCTTAAATTTTGGGTGATTAAGAGATTCAAGAGAAATTATAGAAAATAAAATAAAATTGTGGAAATAACAAGATTGAGATAGGCACGTTGCAAAATTTAGAAAAACAGAGTGAAAAACATGTATATCATAGGTGTACAACTTCCACTCATCATGATAAAATGATGGTGAATCTTGCTGAGATGTTGTAGGCATGTGTAGTTAAAATCTGAGTTGGCTTTCATAGTGGGAGACGTTCAAATTCATGCAGAAGGGTCTACAAGGTAAAGTAGAAGATGTAAGCTAACATGATGGAAGTTTTGACAAAGGATTTGGAGAACTTTTTAGTAGCACTGAAGGCAACCTTTAATAAGAATGGTTGGTGAATAAGTGTTCATAAAGATACTAAAGGTTGTATCACCATCCATAAGTTTCATACAAAATTCTTATATCTTAAGTACTCACTGTAATCGTACTCGGAGCAGCAACGGGGCAAGCCGAGTCCAGTCAGGTGTGTCCCTTGTACCTTCATATATATGCTTGGTGTGACCTAGACTGACCAATCTGCATGCGAATTGTTTTTGACCTATACCCAAGTGGGTAGGTTCTCTCTGGTCAAACAACATCCTTTTCGCAAAACAGACCAAATAAAAATTATTGGCACAAAAAGTTTAGTTTAAGAGCAACTATTTCCAATGTTCCTAGACAATTGGAAGTTGCAACTATGGCTTTATGTAGAAAAAGTATAGTCTAGTAGGCTATGAATTTATGCCGAGAATCTTATCAATCTATTCTCTTCATTCCCCATTTTAGAGAGATATAAGCACCTAATTCACTTCCTTTACGGTAGGAGGAGCAATAGAAGCATGACCACCCTTTGTACACACACATATGTATGAATTTATGCTGAGAATCTCATTAATCTATTCTCCTTATTCCCCAGTTTAGAGAGACATAAGCACCTACATTCACTTCCTTTATGGTAGGAGGAGCCATAGAAGCATGACCACCCTTTGTATACACACACACACACATTTACATATGTATGTGTATATATATATATATATATGTATTTATGTATGTCATTACTTTGTCCAAGAATTTAAGTCTCGGTAGGATATTCCATAGGATACTAGGATAGGGTTTCATCCCATGTATTAGGACAGGACCATCCCGCCATTGTCCTAGCATCCCAATCGGGATGTCTTGGGACATCTCCTCCCCCAGGTGTTGGGATGAGGTGGGATGGCGGCGCATCCTATTTTGTGGGCAAACTGGGACAGCTTTGTCCCACGGAATATAAAATCTTGACTCTGCCATGCGCTATTACCATCTGTTGGAATTATTTCTTGTTCACAATCCTTAGTCACTTGTTGATGGTAAGCCATGTTGGAGCTCACAAGCACCGAAAGAGTAAAGAGTTTTCTAAGAGCTGCATTTGCTGAACAGTGAACATTACTTAAAGAGAAGAACAGAAAGGAACATAAAGCTAGGATTTTGGGTGATGAAAAGCAAATGCAACACCCACCAGCCATCCGAGGTCCATTCCCTAAGAAAGCCCTCTCTTGGCTTCCAACACCAATAAAGCTCTCCTGCAAGGGTAAGGAAACTCAAACCACAGGTGCACTGAACACCCAAGGGGACAACTCCTTACCTTGAGGGATATTCTGGACCGAAGTGTGCCTAGGATGATCTAATAGTAACATTCATGCCATCAGAACTATCAGGCTAACCCACCATTAGAACCAGGCACCTGACAGTTACTACATGGTTAAGTAACTTAAACTATCAATATCCACCACTATCCATTTATTCATGAATCTGAAAAAAGGCTATTTGGCTATTGCTCACTTATTCACCCCTTTTTGTTGGGATGGTAAAACTGTTGTTTCCTTGAAAGGGCATTTGTTAACGGATTAAGTGGGTGATATGAAGAAAAACAAATCTCTCCCAGGCATAAGTACAAAAGGGGTAAAGAGAGGGATGAAAGGATAGGGTATGTAGAGTTAGAAGGAGGATGGTTGAAGTTATTTCAGATCCCTCCAGAAATAACTTCAACCAGGTTAGTTGGGTGAAGTCCTGTTGCTAGCTAATTTTGACCACCCAAAAAGTGATGGTGTTTGTATGGATAACTAAATAACCATGGCGTAATCATGGGTTATCTAGAATCCAAACACAGCCTTGGTATTAACACTCTCATCATTATCATGGTCATCTTAATCAGACCTGCGTTTTCCTCGCTGCACAACAATATGGTCCATGCAATAAAGATCTGTATCTTATGATTTTGTCTTTAGATTTTTGCGGCTTAAGATGATTGTTGGCACTTCAAGCTGCATCTCCAGTTCCTCCCTTTGTCTCACATATTTCATAATTATTCAAGCTCTTCATATTCATGCTTGCTTTGCTTTCAGAACTTTTGCTCAATTACCTGTGTCAGAAACTATTTTTTGCTGGTTTTCCTTTTTAGTGGATAAATAAGAATAATTTCTACAAGGTTCTAGCTACTTGTCTTATCCTTTCTGCCAATTGATAGCGGCTAAATTTTTCTGTTCATCTGCATTATTTTGAGTTGATTGATGATAATGTAACTTAATATGACACAACTTACACTTCAAAAAAAATTATGCAGCAAAATTTCTTTGCATATAGAAAGATTTGCATATCAGTATTAGACTTTAGTGCCTGCATTTTAGTGGTTCTTGGATTTAGTGGTTCTCAGACTTCTTTTATGATGGTAGTTTGAAATGACTATCCTAATCAACTTCGCCACCAATGTATACTGACCCATAATGGCTGTATGGTATACCATACCATTTTGGAACCAAACCGAGACTCCATATGGGGCGTTCCAGCCTTGGTGTATAAAACTGACTTTTGTGCCAGGTATACCAATATTGTACCAGCATGGTACTAGTATGGACCCCGAGACTGAGATGGCGAATTTTTGCTCTTAGTTATCATGGCCGTAAATGTGGGTTAAAAATATTATAATCATTGATTTGTGCAGGAAAGATGTGAGCCAGGATAAAAAGGTTAACTTTATGCTATATGTGTGTGTGTGTAGAGAGAGAGACAGAGAGAGATAACTGAGTCTTAAGTTTTCATAGTATATTAGTTTTCTTTATGGAGAGAGGCATGCATGTGCAATAGTTAACACCAGCCACCTACTGATGTCCTTCCAGTTGAGCAAAGTATCCCTTTTGTTCAGAAAGATACCTTTTAGACTGTCCAAGAGAGGTAATATGAAACAAACACAAGGCGCTTTTCAGCTAACACATGAAATCTTGTCTCTAGTATAGATAGTGCATTAAGCTATCTTTAACAAGTTATGTAAGTTTAAATTTCATTCAAGGAAATGAAAGAGTATAGTGATGGAGTTGTTGCCCATGCACTGCAATGAGAAATGCAACCATATATAGCCAAGTTTTTTTTTTAATGAAAAAAATTGCAATATAAATTATTATTGTCACCCTGTTTCAGAAATTTTCGAGTATGAGTTGCAGAAATGTCATGAATTTTTGAGGTGTGAGTAGCTCTTTGCTCATAAAGGTCATCAAAGGATTGTGTGTAACATGTCAAGGTGATGCCACCCTAGCAATGGCATGTTAAGCAATTGTACTGTGCCAGTGCCTGAGCAGGCACTAGCACTTCTGCTTGCCTAGCACTGGGGTGCAGCTGTACCATGCCAATGCTGAGTGCTAGTAGGGGCGATGGCAGTTTGTACAGTGTCACAGGGACCGTGCAGACTCAGAATGTGGTGATCCTAATGATTTTTAAAAATTAGGAGAAAACAAAAGTTCCTTCCTGTTGATGGCTCTAGTGGCTATTGTTTAATTCTTTCATTTAGTTTTCATTTGGAACGTTGCTGACCGAAGACTCGTAGCAATTTATTTTGCATTCATTTATTTGTGCTTCTATGTACTCATTTTTCTAATTAATATTTGCTGTGAGATTATACTCACACACACACACTCCTTATTTTGTTCTTTTTTAGACATTTTAAATTTGAGAACTTCGGTGAACTTCCTTCAGGTAATTATGGTTTTTATTCCACCGGTTCCTTCCATAAATCACTTTTAATAATATGCTTGAGACCACTATGATTACCCTTAATAGAATGTGCATGCAGTATACCAGGCACATTAGACTTTAGAAGATTCCTTTATGTCATTATCTTTCAAAGTTGCTACTTCTCTAGGATGACAAATAGAAAGTGCTGTATTTTAAGTTTATCATGTAAACAGTGAGTTTTTCTCTTCAGAAGTCCACGGCATTAATATTGTAAAGTTCTGTATCTCACTTGTGTCAATAATGCTAAGGTGATCATATGTATGCTCTTATGCTTTTCATATACACGTCATTTACATATTGATTTGGAGAAGAAAAAAGTTAGCATTCTGCAATGGAATTTCATATCTTAAGTTCCTGTTCACAGACCTTTTATGTTCTAATCTTTTTTTGTCAAGACAGACAAAATTTTAAATTCATTGAATTACTTGTGCAGGAAGAATTCCTTTTGCATTTCTTGAGGATATTCATGGAAGATTTGTGAAGACATATAGTCGGGCTTGTCACACAGCTCTTGCTTATGCAATGAATGATGAATTTTCAAGGATCTTGAGTCAACAGATGGACTATTATTCAAATGACCCTAATGCAGATAGGATAAACCGCATCAAAGGTGAAATGAGTCAGGTAGAATGCAAATGCTTTGGCATTTTAATCATTATTATTACTAATAAACAGGCATGTGCATTGCATGTAGAAGAAAAAAAATTAATTTGCTTAAATATCTCTATTTTTAAGGAAAATGTATGTTAAATATATTATTTTTGGGATTTGGAAGATATAAAAAATGCCTCATATTTAAACTTAACAAAATTGAAGCAAAAAATCAGATCAGTGATATATCCTGAATTGAACCAACGAATTAATACCATAACAAAATGATTTGCATGATCCTTTAAATAACTTTACTAAATAAAGAATTAAAGGAAGTTTTTAAATGTCAAAAATATAAATGTTTAAACAAAAGGAAATAAATAAATATATACATGAAATTGTACATCGAATAGGGAAAAGTAAACAAAAGGAATTGCACAAACTTATTCGTGCCTAGGACAATGTTTCTTTAGAATTTTCCACTTCTTCTAGGTCTCTGCAAAAGGATTTTCATCCTTTAGAGAAATGTAAAAAGTAAAATAGAAATATCTAGATATGATATGTTTAATTAAGTTCAAGGAAAAGATACTTAATAGGTTTGGTTGTGTCGCTCGATCTATTGTTTCTGTTAGTATAGACTTTTTTATACCGTTTGCTGCAAAAACAAAATAACATGTAAATCAGTAGGGTAAGAAAAAATAAATAACAAATTGTCTGAAGAGGATGAAAGACGACTATAGTGGAGAAGTGTTGATAGAAAGGGAAACTCTTGTCAGAGATAGAGATGGAAAAGCCATGTGTGGGGCATTTTGGTATTGGAACAAATAGAGAGAGAGAGAGAGAGATAGAGAGGGTGGGGGGTGTAGGATATTAGTTAGAGAGGCAGAAAAAGGCCAGATAAGATTAATACTTGGGTTTTAAGAGAATAAGGAGGCAACTGGCATACTTAGAGAGGGGGACATTGGGGAAGTTTTGAATAGAAAAAATGAGGACGATGCAAAGAGATTGGAGATCCAAAATGCCGTTACTTATGAATTTTATTCATAAGATTTTATTTCCAAAACTATCCATATCGTTGTCATATAATATAGGTTTAAATATCTTGCTATTATTCAATCTAAGGGTAAATTGGATAGAACTAGGGACCCCTCTCACTCTTTCTAATTTTAGTATAATTTGTCTTTTTATGTTTGTGACAAGAGATATGCATGAGCTGAAATGTGTTGTCTAAGCTGGTAGATGTCTTGGTTCGGTCATTGCTTAAAAAAATCATTATATGTGTCAGAAACATTAATTTAATGCACTAAATGTGCACAAACCTGTAAGTACATATATACACATGCAATCATGCATGCGTACAAACAGACAGACAACACGCGTGCATGCGCGCACGCATACAGAGAGAGAGAGAGATGTCCATCAAGATTAATAGTGTGGAATCAGTGGCCAAAAAAGTTGATTCATGGCATTGCTCTGTCAAAAACCTGTCTTTATGTTTTTCCCTTTTGGTTGTTTGAAGCTTCAGTTGTAAAGTTGTTTAGGATTTTAGCATTCTACAATAGATCAGGTAATATCTATGCATATGAAAGCGAATTGAAAGAAAGATCAGATTGGGTAGTTGATATCAATTTGTAGCCTTTGTGTGATGGTAGGACAGCACTTGATGTCACAAGGTACATAGTGGTAAAGAATAGAAATGTTGCAACATTTTTTCTTTCTTTCTTTTTTTTTTTTTTTTCTCTGAATAGAGTGTTGCAATATGTTCATGCATATTTTGCAATAATGTTATCCATACATATGTTGCAATATTTTCATCTGAAAAACTATTACACTTTATAATGCCATTATTAGAAGGGACTATGCCCCACTGGCTCGATTCTGTGTGATAGCTGTCTGTTAGCATAGAATTTGTTATGCACTAGAATCCTAGATGTCAGCCCTACTCTATAGTCTATATTTTCGATTGTTGACCTGGCCAACTATGCCGAGTGTTAATGGCTGTGGACACAAAATTTCTGTGGTGCTAAAGAGCTCAAATTTATAAAAACTGGGGACTTCAGGTGTGCAAAATATCTAAATATCTACTCCAAGTTTGGTTTCCCTTTTTTCCAAATTTCTTTGCAAGCCCAAGAAAAGTGAATGTTAGTAACTATTTTGCACACAAATGGAAAATAAGGAAGATGATACACAAATGGTAAGTACAGGAGTAGTAGCGGCAGCTTTTCTATTTAAAGGAATCTAGTGTCATTTTTTGTATCATGGACATCATGACATCTTAGCATTAAGGATCTTTTTTTTAGTGTCTCACCAATCAGAAATTTTAGAAATTTTCTGAAGTTTTACCAAGTGTCTGCAATTTCTGTAGGTGAGCTTAACACGTAGTCTTTCATTTGACTACCATATCACATTTAGTCCTTTTCATCATTAGCATTCATAGTTAGGCCTGATTTTTACACACTTTGTACCCGCCTTGGTGCATATTTATGCACAGGCCAGGGATTCAATATACAATGGCCATCGAAAACAAGGACTGGAAGTAGAAATTTTCATTCAACAGGGGTTAGACATAAAATGCCAGTTAATCCAGGAGCAGACGTCAATTTCCCATTTCCATGTAATTTTATGTAGTATAGTTTGTTTACAACCTTTGTTCTGTAGTGCGACCTGCAATAAACCCTCATGTGATACTTTCCTAGTCTGTTAGGACTAAGACGCTCAAATACAGACTCTAAAACCAATGTTTCTACCATGAATACATAGGATAATAAAAGAATACTGCTCAAATGATGGGAACCCACCAATGAAGTGTTCTACCCTTCCAAACAGGTTTTACAGTGTAGGTGCCTTTTGAACAAGCTTTACCTGTTAGATGTAATCTGTACACAGAAACAAAGAATTAAGAAAAGCAAAGATGAACAGTATCATCACAAGAAAGTTGCTGAATTGGCTTATCCACATTCAAAAGCTCAGAGCCTCAGAGGCTTCATCTTCCTGTTCTCTTAGTTCCTCATGAAAACCAAGGGTTTTACATCAGTTTAGAACTGTGTGTTTAGACTGATGTTCTCCCTGTTTCACGAGCATTTTGGATGGGGCATTTCTTCCATCTGTTTGTTTTTTTAAGCCATATTCTATTATTCAACTTTTTCTGATGTAAAATCTGAGCATCATATCTCAATACTTTGCATATTGTACGCATTTGACAACTTAGATGGCTTTTGTTGAAAATTCTCATTTTTGATGACCATCCCAGGTGCGCAATGTCATGATAGAGAATATCGACAAAGTACTTGAAAGAGGAGATCGGTTGGAATTGCTGGTTGATAAAACTACGAATATGCAAGGAAACACAATTCGCTTCCGAAAACAATCTCGCCGTTTCAGGAACACTGTGTGGTGGCGGAATGTTAAGCTCACGTATGCAGTTTCTCAACCTACATTATTAATTCGGACCTCTATAGTTTTGATGCACTTAATATACTGTACATTTCTTTAGTTTTTTTTCTTTACGTGGAAAGAGATATGATAGTTTTGATGATCAAAAGTAGAGATGTCATGTATGTAAGAGAGTCAGCATCTTGACAGAAAAGGGGAATTGCTCATGATACTTTTTCTAACTAGTGTAAGGAAACTAGAAGCATAGACGTGAATTTGAGGATCAAAATATTATTTTTTGCATAAATACGACTTGGACCAGCATGATACATGTATTGTAGAATATTATGAGCACAGTCAGTGTTGATTGACAATATAAGATTCAGAAAACCATGTAAAGATGTTCAAATGGGTTTTGGTGGTGGTTTGTTGGGGGGGTGGGGGGGGTTGGGGTGTGTTGTGTGTTGTTGTGGTGGGGTGTTGTGGAGGTTGCAGGGGGAGTAGGCTTTTCTTCAACTGCTGGCTAGTCGGAAGCCAATATTTTGAACAATCATGTGATCTGGAACCAAAAAAATCCGTAACCATACTAAAAATCAAGTATTCCTACTCTTCTACCAATTTATCAATACAAATTAAAATGAATCTAATGTCACATTAATTGATGTAAACAATCCTTATTTACAATTGACGTCTTCTGTAGCCTTGCTTGAGCAAATACATTTCTATGGAAACATAAAATATCTTATAATAGTCTGCTGTAATAATTTCAAAGGACCCCAGTTAGATTGCTGATAAAGAATGTTGATACAAAGGCTCATGAACGACAAATTTTGTCTTTTGCTCCTATGTTCTTGTTTTCTTTGTTTCAGTCCTATTACATTTATTAATGTTGTAACCAACAGCAATTGGTGGTTCTGCTTCCTTGCTTTTATTAAATTTGTGGTTGTTATCCACAAAATCTTACTTCTTTGATCGTTTACATTTTTCATCATGCTCGTTTGTGCCTTTTCGAAGCACTTATTGTTTCTTTTTTATGCTCTTTCTGAAATCTTAGTTTTTGGCTTGGAGTAAGAGTACATACTAATTTGATAATATATATCTTGCAGGTTTGCATTGATTCTCCTCCTTTTAGTCATAATTTATGTTGTACTTGCATTTGTGTGCCATGGTATCACTCTGCCATCTTGTATCCGGTGATGATGGGTATTGGTAGTTATTATGTTTCGTCTGTGTTTGGCTGCCATTTATTTCCTATTGTGAATAAGCTTACACATTATTGGTCTTGGGCCTCTGGGCTCTTTGACTGTGTTAGGAGTGTCAATTACATGTTTATTGTGCCTCTGATGTGGAGACTTGTGATCAAGATGTAATCTTGTAGTATAAAATCTCATATCTAATTTTATAGCATTGTTGGATAAAAGGAACTCTTGTTGAAGCATTTCCTGCATGCCTTAGATCATCAAAGTGCAAGAATATGAGAATTCAGATGCTGAAATGCGAAGGCAACTCAGATGATTGACTGCAGGGGAAATAATCAGAGCAGTTCTATTATATTTCCAGTACTTGCTGGTATTCTAGCCAGAGATCAGGAATGAGTTTGATTTAGCTCAGCATAGAGCCGAAACAAGAACTTCCACTGTGAGTGTGACGCAATTTATGATAGATTTTGAGAAGTAAAGTTGTTGGCAGGTCCATGTCAAAGTTATCGTATACCACAAGTTGGAAACATGGCAAAACTAGACTTGCCAGCCAAGGCCAGTTTATTTTCCTCACCTATAATTAGCATTTAATCATCCTTACATCAGGTAGGGACATTACATGCTTCTTGAGGCCACGTTTCCTGCTCGTCAACTGAAAGACATGAAATAATATAGATTCCAAAAATGTTACACAAACATCGGTGGAAAAGAACTAATCATTCCTGCATCATGTAAATTCTATATCTGGAGAAGAAAAAAATATCTACTGTGTTCACAACAATCTTAAGAAGTCTGGTCATTTTTGGCTCTTGAACGAAAGGTTGAAACAGTGCATGTGCATGACTGCAGCAGATGGAACAGGACAACAGGCTAAAGATGAAACAACTACAGGAAAGAGAACTGGCATGTAGCCACCCTGACCCTACATAACCCAATCATCCTCTTATCAGTGCCTGTCAAGGACACTCCATTATCACAAAAGCACAAATCCAGGACACTTCATTTCCCTCCTCTTTTCTCCAACCTTGAGTTACCCTTTTACCCAACTAAGGGAGATGGGATTCACCACACTTGACTGCACCTTATTAAGGGCCATACAACCAGGCCACGCATGTAGCCGTTGAAGGAAATCCATGGCTAGCAAGGCAATTGCAGCCCTCTGCCTCCTCCTCTTCTCCAACCTATGCAGTGCTTCCATCCCATGGCCTGTGGAACCAAAGCCCAGCATCTACCACAATTTCCCCCGGAAGACGCCTCCGGCAAACCCGTTTTGCCCGCGAGACACCGTCAAGCTCGGCGTCTGCTGGGGTTTGCTTGGAAAAACAGAAAGGTTGGTCATAGGTCAGCCACTTGGGAGCAAGTGTTGTGCTCTTGTTGAAGGCCTTACTGATGTTGAAGCTGCTGCTTGCCTCTGCACTATAATTAAGGAGAACTTGCTGGGTGTCAATATTAAGTGGTCTGTGGCTTTCAGCTTGTTGGTTAGCCCCTGTAAGAAGGAGATCCCAGATGGTTTCAAGTGTGTTTAGGGAGTAATGATTTGGACCACCAATCTCTCAGTCCTTACATTGCTCCTTTTTTATCATCTCGACTGTGACTAGATTGCTTTTCATATGCTAAGCTTAATGTTGTCTCTGTAATAGTTGTCATCACTGGTTTTGCCAGCCTAAGGATTAAAGTCCAAGAAAATTCACTTGGTTCAGTCGTTATTTTATGTTTCAGACAAATCAGGTATTGTTATCTGTGTCTAGATGCTCACTGTTATTGCATGCATTGCCTTCTCATGCAGTTGCGCAGAGAGAGAGAGAGAGAGAGAGAGAGATTAATTCACCTCAAAAACACCTTCTTTGATCATCTTTCGAAGTTGTATACCCAGAAAACAAGGACAGTGATTGAGACATGTCTTTTGGCGAGCCAAAATATTTCTCTTGGGGATAAAATAAAGTTGATTAATTGAAATCATGAACTTAAAAATATAGATGAAACTGGTGGGGTTTTCCCCTCCCTTTTCCTCGGAAAAGAATAGTAATAAAACTATTAAGGAAATTGATATCCCTATCAAGCTTTTTCGAGTGACAGAGGAATCTAGGCTTCTGATACCAGGCGACAAATGTTATGTTGATTGAGCCATTAGCGGTTGATAGTTCAAACTTATGTACATTAATCAACACCTACTGAGTAAAGCATGCATGGTCAATATTATAGTAATGGTGGAGAATCCTGCTACAATTGTGGCATATATAGTATTTAGGACCCTCAAGTGTGTGTTTATTCGTCCAAGCTGTTAATTTTCCTCCCATATCCTTGTCATTTTCTTAGACACACTCAGAATTGGGTCTTCAATAAAACTGGTTAATCTTAATCTTGGTGCAGGGAGAGCATTTGATAAGACCGAACATCCCGTTTAGCCCCATTCCGATATTTAATGAAACTACGTAGACGAGAAAGTTCCATGGTTCATAGGATGTCAAGATGGCCCAAGCATCCATCATGTTTTTCCATGTAGGAATTGAATTGCTTTCCACAAAGTAACTGTTTGTTGGGGTGGGGATATTGAATTAGTTTCTTAGTGAATATGAAATGCAGATTCTTTATTTAAACCTAGTTGGTATTCTATTGGAGAATATAATGGACTGAATTTGAGTAATCAATCAACATTTAAATCCATATTTTCCAAGGAAAACAAGATCAACCAACACTCAATAAACTCTCCACGAACATTCCATATGTTTCCTCTCACGAATCACTACTTAGGACATGTTTGGCTCATGACCAGAATCAGAATCGAAATAGATTGGAATGAAAATTAAAATAGTCATATCTTTTAACGTATTTGATTCGTGATGGAAATCAGAACCGCCGTTGGCATGAAATTTGAATATTATATGAGAGTGGGAATGGAATTTTGGGAGATTGGAATGTTTCTGGTCTTCACTGAAATTAAAATAAAATATACTCTAACTGCCTTTATACATAATATACACATGCATGCATATATACATACATACATGCATACATTATATATATATATATGCATGCACATACATCATATTCGTGTGTAGTAAGAGAGAGAGAGCTGGTCCATTAACTGCTTATAGTTATCATCCCAAAATCTCTTCTAAAAAATATCTTCTTTTAGGAAAAAGCAGCCGCCGAAGCGCCTAAGGGATTTTTCATTGAGGCAATAAAAAAAGAGGAGGATGCAACTAAACACTCTCCAATCAAGCTCACATAACTATAACACAGAAGCCGGTCATTCCTTATCTACCTTGCAATCCATGTTTCTAACATCCAGTTTCGCTTTACAAAGAAGACGTCCATCTCCTGTTGTTTGTCATTCATAATGAATTTTTATTTCGAAACATAGTTTTTTTTTTTTTTTTGGCCAAATAAGCTACATGTTTCTGAATCCCTTTCAAGCCTGGTAGGAGGGCCGTCGATTCAGATAACTTAAAGTAGTTATAATGTTCAGTCCTAAAGTTTACAATTGAAAACATCCTATGATATAGCCCTTTTCTGAATCATATGATATCACAGTTCAAAAGAGCCATTCTCTGAAAGACATCTGATTAAAAGAATGATGTTCTCATCGCAGTTTAAATTCCCTCTGGCTTCTTTATAGTCAGCACTTGCATGGTAGTATCTTCGTGCATGGCCGTTATGTTCATCTTTTTCTCATCCTCACTTTTCTTTCAGATCATTCAACTGTAGTTGGTTTCAAGATAAATCACTAAGAAAACAAAAGAAAGCTACATGAGCTGTTTATTTATTGGGACACAGAAATACACCATAAAAGAAGATTGGAGAAGGGAAAAGTTCCATTCCAATAATTAAAGACATCATCATGAACAATTGAAGACACCACCATGAACAATTGAACAAAAACAATACAAAATATACAACGAAGAAAAACAAAAGAAGAGATCGTTGGCTCGGACATCCTCTCATGTCTCATCACCCATCCACCAGTTTGAACCCCTTTTGGTTCTCATTAAGATGACTCCAGGCGGCTGCAGGTGCAAAAAATATACAGTGATCAGTTTCTAGTCTAATCTTAAGCATTACATTTACCAAGCACTAGACTGAAAACTACTTGCTGCAGTGTCGAGGTCAGGAAAATTCTCAGACCTCAAAAACTTCAGTTCCATGGAAAAAAGACAGTAATGTCCTTTCTATCTCAAAAATTCATTGGAAGGACATATCTAACTCAAAGAGAGTAATGTCCTGAAACTGATCCATAAATGGAAGCCTTGAGGCTTTTTTTTTTTTTTTTTGTTTAAGCTCCAAAATTAGCTGTTCTTCTTGTCAAAGTATATATTAAGGCTAGGAAAAAGCTTAGAATTAGATCTTAAAAGCTGTAGTACGTGGTCTGGGACTTAACTGTGTTTAATATTTTGGGCAAGTGTAACCTGCAGGAGGGGCGGAGTTTCCGCAGGTGACAAGGAGTTCGAGTGCGATAGGAAGGTAGATGTTCATGTCCAGCAGCTTAGCTTTTATTGTGGTGCACAGACATGCTGCAGCTTGAACTCCTGGAAGGCCTCCAAGCTGTGAGCAGCACTCCACTGCAGAGTCACCAATGTGCACCGTTGAGCCAAGAATGTCTGCACACGCACCGAACTTCAGCGCATCGATCGGGCAGGTCGTCGCTGCAGGTGGCGGCGGCACACAGCCTGGCTTGTTGGCCGGCGGTGGCGTACCGACGGTCGGGGGCGCCATACCGATGATCGGGGGGATGAGCGGAGGGAGAGTTATAGGCGGTTTGCCAATGATCGGAGGGAGAGTTATAGGTGGTTTGCCGATGATCGGAGGGAGAGTTATAGGTGGTTTGCCGATGATCGGAGGAATGGTGATGGGTCCTTTGGGAGTCTCGGGAGTTTTGGGAGTAGGGGGAGTAGGGCAATTGCGACATGCCAATGCTATGGGGGTGGAAGAGATGAACAGCATGAGAAGGAGAAGAGCTGAGAGCTTGGAGGAGTCCATGGCCATGATAACACTAGCTAGTATTGTTTAACTAGTAGTAGTGAATTGAAGGTGCTTAAGCTGTGGAAGGTATGGGATGCTTTATAGAGTGAAGTGTGGGTGGAGGAGAGGGGAGCCCTAGGTAGGACAGGTCATGTGGAGATGCAGCTCCTGCCAGTCTTGCTGGTTGGCTCTTTCCCCTACCTCTGAAGCCATGCCCGTCGCCTTGTACCACAAAAAACTATGCTCATCACCTCTCTTTTCTGTTGTCTTTGTCCTACAGCCATACTACGCTAGCTGTTTTTGGCTCCATGACAGCTTTTCCTCCCAAGTCTTGAGCTATCTTGATTGCTACGTGAATACAAACTATGGTCCATTACAAAAAGGAAAGATTAACGTTTGTAAATCATGACTCGGATATATTCTTACACTACTTAAAGCATATGGTGACGTTTCACGATGTTTTAAGTATGCATCTACGGATTTTTTTTTTTTTTAATGTTTCCAAAAGTTATTAGCTATGCATGAAATAATCAATAAAGGAATGATTTCTTAACAAAACTATATATAGAACTTTGGTCTGCATATGTTTTAAGACGTAGGAGACAAGTGTCATAATTCTTCGACTTAAATGACCCACCATACATGAAAACTAAAAAAATATATGTATGATGGAAGTGTGAGTACGTGCTTCCATTTTTCATCACAACAGCATGACCTTTCAACATTTTTTTTTTTTATAACGGAAGACCTCTTTGAGTTTGCTAATATACATGTTATATTAGTTTGGTGCACTTACAAAGACCCTACGCCAAGGGTTATTAGGCTAAACATGTCATCACATTTTATATATATGGAGTCATTTATATATGCATAGCACGATGCTGGGAAACTTAACACCACGTCCTGTGGTTGAAAAGGGAATGGTGAGGATCAATATTATGGGATTCTATGACACAAATCTTTCTATTCCCACGGGTGTACTTATAATACGTGTTTCGTTTAGTTTATCCGATTTACGAAAAAAAAGGGAACCTGTGTAACTTTGAATCCGGTAGACAAAGCTGTATGAGATATCTCCACTTCAGGGAAGTAAATCTCTTTATTCCTTCGATGATACTTGGAGATACAACCTTGTGAAAATATTTAAGTACTCACATGGTTGAAACTTTTCCCTTGGCTTTTTTTGGTTGTTTGGAAGTCAACTCTTCCAATCTTAATGTTCTTGTCTTCTTAGCTGATTTGAGAGGAGTGAGAGCAGCCTATCAATCTAATCCGTTAGGCTATTGTTGGAACGACGCCGAGAAGAGTCCAAACATGCCATTCTTTTCTCCACGCCAAATCCTTTGAAGCAAAAGAAGAATTTCATGAATTTGTGGTCAGTGTGGTAAATATCAACTTGATTAGCTTTATAGAAATTTGCACTATATATACTGCAGCCATGTCAACTTATAATGTCCATGTGGTATAAATATACTTAATTACATTCATGGGAGGATAGAATTATACTTTTATTAATATTGTACTGCAGGCTGATAAATTTCTTATAACGTTGGAAGTGTTTGATATTAAACTCTAACCATAGCCAGTTGAAAAGTATATAAATTTTTTTTTTTCTTGGTGGCTGTATAGAGATAGGAAACAACATTTCTAATTCAACTTGAACTGGAGAGGATCCAGACTTGGAAGGAAAAGGTCCAGATTTTGTCAAGTTCACAGATGAATTAGAGAGGTCAAGTCTCTCAATCAGCATGGTCTATGTATTGCACAATTAATGCCAATGGTTGAGAGAGCCTAACACAAAAAATAGGACAGTAGGATGGATGATCCATGGAGCTCTTTCAAAGCTCATTAATTATAGCATAAGAAGCAGTAATATAACTCATGTCAGTATTCTTCTAATCTTTTGGGGAGGATATGTATATATATGACTTCGTATTAGAATTGAAAATTAGGTATTTCTTGCAACTGTCTGCAGTTTTTTTCTTTTGTTCCCTCCTGAGCAATATAATGGTAATGCACCATCACCATGGTTTGAAATTGTATCCCTCACAAGAGCAAACTCTTAAGAGGGGTGCAAACCAGCTGAGATTGGTTCATTGGCTTCCACCGAAGGACTTTGCTAAATTTTGAACAGCAAATATCATGTTAATTTTCTGAGCATAAGAGGAAACTTATTTGTTAAATTTTTATAATTAGCATATGCCACATTCAAAGAAATAGTTGTTCTTTTTAAGAAAACAAAATACCATAACGCTAACCAAAAGGAATCTCCATGTAATCTGGGATTTTTTTTTTTTCTTTTTTTGCTTCGACCAAATGATCTAGCTTATAACTCATGATTTGATCAAAAATTAGATATAATTATGGAGTGCAAACAAATGATCTTATATATCACTTGTCATAATAGTGTGTTAGATTTCAATATTCTTGCCTCTTGTAAGCTTGTTTTTAATTGAGCACATGTACATTTTTCATTACCTACCTTATTTTTGCCAAGTTTTATATGTTTTTTAAAATTTCTTCCGAATGTTATACCTTTAGCTGATTTGTTCCAAACGCCAAACCTGTGATTATCCGAACCACTGGTGTATTTTGCATGCAATGGAAGCATAAATGGAGAGAGGACTCGTAATCACAAGTGTGTGTGTGTGTGTGTTTGAAAGAGAGAGAGCGCTAACGATAAACGAGTCCAGCTGGGAATCCACGTGCCGTTGCTCTAAATCGTAGGAATGGTCACTTCAAAACCGGGGGAAGTTTGGAGAGTTGGGGAACCATTCCAGCCCGTGAGCTACTTTTGTTCTTATTTTACGTCCTCAGCTTGGATTCACATGAATCCCTGATCTCGCCGTGATGTGATGGGAAATGAGCACCTCTCTCCTCCTTTACTGGTGAGTGTTGACCAATTTCAGATACATTAAAAGAACAATTAATTTATCAAGGTTCCAAGCATTATGTTAGCAATTATTTTATCCTGATTCTTGTGAAATTTATATAAGATGGTTTCGTGGAGAGCACCAACAAGCTTGGGTTAGAGTGACGAAGAATTTATACAAGTGACTTGGCCTGAATCCTGCTTTCATCCAATTTCGGCCACGGCTTTGTCCCGTCCTAGTTTTCTAAATCAAAAAATAAGAGTGGAAGATGACATCTATAAGCTATATGTCGTACTTAAAATGGGATACGTGCTAGCCTTTATAATGACATGCAATCGTGTGACATTTTGACGGAGTTCACTTACCCCTTATATTGCATAGGATACCTAAAGAAACAGTTGGGAAGTACACATCAAGAATTATCTTGACACGTAAGAGTATTATTATTACTCATTTTTTGTGGATGCAAGAGGGGTAGGACCAAGATACTTGGCCTATCCCTTGTATCTTGGCGTATCGATCTATTTCAAGTACTATGGGTGAGCCTTTCTTCTATTATTGCTCGGCTTATGATACCACCGCATGACCGTTACATCATTGGCTTGTGAACTTCCTTGAGGATGTGATTAAATCATTATTTTTCTCCAAGAAAAAAAAAAATTTTATAGAAGGTGAAGCCAATAAAAACTAGTTTACTGGTAATTATTTAGTTATGTTGTGGCCAATCGTCCGATCGCCGGGGTCGGCACCTGCAAGAAAAGTTCTCACTGACCGGAGATGCCTTCGGCGGGGACCCTCCGACGGTCAAGTCAAAGAGGAGACTAGACAACAGTGAAACTCAACGAGAGGAAGAGAGAACTAGAGAGCTCAAGAGCTTAGAGGCGCTTACCCACGCTTGAGAAAGCTTACCAAGACTGTTGCCTTACCCCGTTTTATAGTAGAAAGCGGTATGGTCCCGCCATTAATAGTGCAGACAACTAAAGAGTTGTCAAATCACCGGGAGCTGTCAAATCAACGTGGGTTGTCAGGTCATTAATCCATGTCCTTAGCAGGACAACACCCCACGGCGGTCGTACGGCATGTCCTTGGCAGGAGAACAGCCCATAACGGTTGTACGGCATTTGGACGGGCTGGCCGACTGTATGTCGGTATTCGGGTGGTGACTCAGAGACACCGTCGGCTGATCTGGTGCCTTGTGGAAGTCGGACGTCGGCTGCCACCTCCGACAGTGAGTCGGTGATGTAAATTCGGCCGCTCGGCCGGTCGGGAACAATAGGGGTTTGTTCGGCCGGCATACCTTCGGTCGAATATTATCGACAGTCATTGTCGGAGTCGTCCATCGAAGTCGTTGTGGGAGTCGTCTGTCTGTCCGGTGAGTAAAGTTGGGCGTCGGTCGGACTAGTTCGAGGATAAGTCGGCGTACAGGGGTCAGTCAGTATATCCCAACAGTCAGCGTACGGGGGTCAGTCGGATCGGCGTACGGAGGTCCGAGGATAAGTCGGCGTACGAGGATAAGTCGGCGATCGAGCCGTAGATTCGGCGATCGACGATCGAGCCATGTTGGTCGAGGCCCTTTGCCTTCAGAGGCCGAGGCCGTCGGTTCGACGATCGACGATCGAGCCGTAGATTCGACGATCGACGATCAAGCCGTCGGTTCGGCGATCGACGATCGAGCTGTAGATTCGGTGATCGGCGATCGAGTCGTAGACTCGACGTAGATTCGGCGATCGAGCCGTTGGCTCGGCGATTGAGCCATTGGTTCGGCGATCGGGCCGTATTGGTCGAGGCCTTTTGCCTTCAGAGGCCGAGACCGTCATAGATATTCCGCTCCTTCGATCTCCATCAGGATCTGCGCACGAGGAGCGAAGAGAGAGATGTAGGATTCATACCTGCGATGCGTCGGTCTCAGACTCCGTCGTCGGGGCGAGACCCGTCTATCGGTGGGGGCCTGCTGGGTTCAGCAGGAGCCCGATTTTTCTTCCACTTCTCCTTCTGGCCCGTGCCCTCGGTCAGGCACCGGTCAGAAGCTGCTTCGTCCGCGCGCATGTATTTATACGCACGCTCCAGCAATTCGGCATACGTCCGGGGGAGGGTTTTGTCCAAGGAATATGTGAATCGAGACTCCCTTAGCCCCCTCTTCATGGCCGAGATAGCCATGTCTTCGTTGAGGTTCCGGACCTCAAGTGCGGCCGCGTTGAATCGGGCCACAAAGTGTCGGAGTGTCTCATTTTCTCCCTGCTTGAGGGAGAAAAAACTGTCCGAGGTTCGTGGCGGCTTCCGACTGGTGCTGAAGCGGGCCACGAAAGAATGCTCGAGCTGCCCGAAGGAGTGGATACATTCTGAGCGAAGGCCGGAGTACCAGGCCCTGGCAGCTTTACGAAGCGCGGTGGGGAAGCCGATGCAGAGGAGGGCATCGGTTGCCCTTTGAATTGTCATGAGAGCCTTGTAGCTCTCCAGATGGTCAACTGGGTCGGTGGAGCTGTCGTAAGGCTCAACGTGAGGCATCTTGAACCGACTAGGGATTGGTTCGTCGAGGACAAATCAGGAGAGAGGTTGGGTGGTCCGGAAGTCAACGTCGTTCGAAGACTTCTGACCATCCGTCTGGAGTTGGGCAAGGCGACGGTCGATTTTTTCGAACTTACGTTCGTAGTCATCCAACCGTCGGTGTTGTGAAACCCCAGGGGTCGAACCTCCCAACGAACTTGAGAGTGAGGCGGACGGTGTCCGCGGCCGCTTCTCCTTCCTCGCCCGCTCCAGCTGGGAAGGAGAAGGACGCCGAGACTGGTGGGTGTCGTGCTGTGGCCGCCTCGCCCCTTCTCGATGGGAGTGCTGAGACGGCCGCTCTTGAGGAGGAGACGGAAGTTGACGCGGATGTCGACGGCTGCTTCTGGACGGCATAGGATGCACCGTCGGTTGTTCCGTCGGCAGTTGCGGCAACTGAGTCGGTTGCTGTTGGAGATTTTTGACCGCGTCCGTCAGAACGGTCATTTGCCGCATGATTGCCGTGATCTGCACCTCCGTGGTCACCACTGGGTGCGGAGAGCTGGGTTCTGCTATGGAGGGCAAAGGAGGGGCCTCTTCCTGACGGGAAGAGTACCTCACCGATCCGGTAGCTCTCGATCGCTGAGCCCTGGTTTTCGTCATCTCGAGAGGTTTTTCAAACTCTATGGAGCTCGCTGTCTTACCTCTGTCGAGCCCCTTTCTGGTGCGCCAAATCTGTTGCGGCCAATCCCCCCGTCGTCCGATCGTCGAGGTCGTGCACCTGCAAGAAAAGTCCTCACTGACCGGAGATGTCTCCGACGGAGATCCTCCGACGGTCAAGTCAGAGAGGAGACTAGGCAACAGTGGAACTCAGCGAGAGGGAGAGAGCTAGAGTTTGAGAGCTCAAGAGCTTAAAGGCGCTTACCCATACTTGAGAAAGCTTACCAAGACTGTTGCCTTATCCCGTTTTATAGTAGAAAGCGATATGGTCCTGCCATTAATGGTGCAGACAACTGAGAAGTTGTCAAATCGTCAGGGACTGTCAAATCGGCGTGGGTTGTCAGGTCATTAACTCATGTCCTTAGCAGGACAACGCCCACCGGTGTTCGTACGGCATGTCATTGGCAGGAGAATAGTCCATAGCGGTTGTACGGCATTTGAACGGGCTGGCCGACTGTATATCGGTATTCGGCTGTCGGATCGTCGGGTGGTGACTCGGAGATACCATCGGCTAATCTGGTACCTTGTGGAAGTCGGACATCGGCTGCCAACCCCGACAGTGAGTCGGTAATGTGGATTCGGCCGTTCAACCGGTCGGAAACAGTAGGGATCTGTTCAATCGGTATATCTTCGGTCGGATATTGTCAGCAGCCATTGTCGGAGTCGTCCATCGGAGTCGTTGTTGGAGTCGTCTGTCATCTGATGGGTAGAGTTGGACATCGATCGGATCGATCTGAGGATAAATCGACGTACGGGATCAGTCGGTATATCCCAACAAGTTACATTCTTCCAAGAGCTGATCCTTGATCTTAATATGGTTGAAGCGCTACCAAGGAACTAGCTGTGTGAATTGCTACAGCTAAGAGAGAGAAACATTGATATGTCTTTTAGCACTTACTGTCACTCGTAGAATCTTTTAGTGGGGACTTTTTGGAAAATATAAATGTTCCCATCCTCTGCCCATATACTGATGAAATGTGATCTGTTTTGAGGACCAGAGACACTTTAATTGAGTATTCTCCTTTCTGAGATTGCCAAGAAAAAAACGCCAAACTAATTCTGAGATTGCCAAGAATAAAACGCCAAACTAATTCTGAAATTGCCAATAATGAAACGCCAAACTAATTCAACCTATTTTGCTGCATATTTTTACGGCTCCAAAACTACGGACAAAACAGCGCATGCATTCCCTCCTTCTTGTCCCCCAGTGGTCCCAACCACCAGGGGTCTGCCCGCGGATCTCTGCTCTAAATATTTTCAACTAATGACATTCCTCATGCTGGGTATTGGATTCATGTAATATAATGCTGCATCATCAAGTCAGAAAAAAAAAAAAGTATTAAGTTGAAGCGTTTAGTTCTCTTGAAATGATGAAGAATCTCTGAAACATGACTTCAAAGCATCATCTAAGATCAACTTGATTTATTATGAAAGTAGGTTTGAAGTTGCTATACCTAGAATATCCCTCTCGATGTTCCTGCAATAGAATATCCTAACAAAAGTAAACAGCCTACTCTTTCCTAACATGAAGGTCCAAACCAGCAGGAGAGACAACTTGTTTCAGGTTAAGACAAACAGAGCTGCAGCTCAGTTGACACAGTAATCTTCCACCAGGAGATTGTCTTCAAACCTAGGCAGGTGTTTTCCCAGATAGTTGATATGAATAATTTTTCTATTGAATCTATTTAAAAATAAATGTTGAAGAAACTTGAAATATAGATTGCCAGTGATGATGTTTTTAGCTAAAAACCATTAAGTGATTACCTTCTTCCCACCACAATGACTTTAAGCATGTCATCGTAACATTTATTTCTGTAATAAATCCAGAAAATAGGCAGACAGTCATGGTCAGAGAGCAAGATATATAAAGATATCCAGTTTACCCCAAGACTTTTTAACCGTGATAACAATGTGCCATATTCATATTACACCCTCAGGGAATAGATTGACCGCAAGATTTTAGCTATACAGCATGTCAACTCATAAAGACGTTATACGCTTAGGGAGACTGTAGATGAAAAAACAAGACGTTGCAGCTTCTAATGTTGCTGATGAACAGTGATCATCGCTAAGCCATGGAATTCAGCCAATGAATCTATTCTCTTTAAAATAAGAGCAAAAGAACATAAGAACAGCACACAATATTCTTCTAAAATTAGCAAATATCCAAAATACTGGGATGAAGAATCGTCTTTCATTTGCCATGAACATAGCATTCAGATCAGCAAGCTCCATGGCTGCAATACAAGTATGATAACCTTAACAAAAGCATCAGAACAAGATGTCAGTGGCCATAACGAAATTCCTGTAACCACAAAAATGAAATCAGGGAGTGTTGCAAGTAAGAAGAAATATTCTGCATTTTCTTTCCTGAATTAATGAATTTTCCAAAGCTTTTCCAGAGGAACTCATCTCTCTTTGCTTGAATCTAAACAACATCTCAAACTAAAAAGGCGGATGCCTGCATATTAAAACAATGTGCAGTGCCACCAATACCTAAAATAATGGAAAACACTTATTCTATGATCAACTGTACGTATGGTACAAATAGCTCCAATATTCTCCTCTTGATAAAATTTCCTTAGGGTTGGAACATCATTGGTACAATCAACATGTACTGCTAAGTTTTACACCACCAGGTAAGAATCTAACATGTCTTGACTGTTTCAATTTGACACGAGCATCCTGTATTCTCCCTAGTAGGATATCAACATAAATGGCTGCAAGAGTAGCTGTCGGATTGTTAGGCAGTAGAGACACAGCTTCCCGCAGAAACTGGCTAGCCTGCTCATGATCCCCTTGAATTATAGACATAGTGGCAAGATTTACATAAAGAGCTCCACGAGCCTCTTCAGGCTTCAGGAACACCATACCTTGGGGCTCTTCTGAACAAGTTTTTGCATTCAAACGACCATTTACCTCCTCACCATCCCCACCTTTCTCTATCCTCCATTTGTCTCTGTCTTCATCACTGTACGGCAACTGAACTTCATTCTTATCTGAAATATAGATCGATAAATGTCCAGCAGCTTCTTTAGGTCGGTTCAGATGGCAAAGTGCTTCAGCAGCATAAACATGACTTAGAAAATTGTAAATCCTAGAGCAGTCTGGCAACTGCTGAAGTGCTTGTGCAGCAGCTAATGCTTTCAAAGGATTTTCAAGGCTCAACTCCACATAAGCTAAGTCTCCAAGAACAGCCTGCTTTATCAAGTTGTTTACTTTCTTGCATGTGTCCTCATATGCAGAGACAGAACTCTGCAAGGTTGAGTTCGAGCTCATACCTCCTTTAACTTCCTTAGAATCATCATTTGCACCAGCAGGTGTAGAAGCTGATGTTGCATTAGAGGTCTTTGAATCTCCAGCCAATGAATTCTTGTTGCTCAAGTTCTTGCCACCTAAGGAGATTGTCTGGTTGCTATCATCTTCCTTTTCAGAGTTAGCACTGGCTTTTGTCAATTCAAAATTGTTTAATAAATGCAGAGCTTTAAGAAGACACTGTCGGGCAAATGGAAGTGACAGCCTGCACGGACCATCAGGACTGATCACACCATCTCCTGAACCATCTAAACACCTATATTTCAGGTTTTTATCATCAATGACTAGTTGTCTCCATCTGCCTATACCAACAACATGAACTTTAACTTCCTCACCACCCGATGATGAAGCACTGCTAGGTTGCAAAAGCCCCTTCTCTAAAGCTGAAAGGCAACATTCAGCAAGCCGGAGCCACAGAAGGGGTCTGTTGAAAAAAATTGACCTTGCTTTATTGAAACAATGAGCTGCAGCCAATGGTTTTCCACAAGCCAGATACTGCAGCCCACAGTTGTATATAATAACAAGAGACTTATCCTGTGAAAAGGTAGAAAGCTTCAGAGGCTTCTCAGAATGAAGTAACATACTGCTTTTCAGTGCCCTAGAAAAGGACAGAGTTGAAATGTTGTGTTTTCCAAATTGGTGATATATACACCCAAGATTGTTGAACATACTAAGAGCTCCTGCTTCTGTCCTGTTACCTGATGTCATCAAGAGTTTTATCGCTTTTCGATGGTTACCACGAGCATATTCTAACTGAGCCTTCAAAAGGAGTGCTGTGGATGAATCTCTGCATCGCGCAACATTCATAGCAAGCTTAACTTCACGCTTTGCAGCCTTCAGGTTCCTAGTAAGAAGCAGTAGCCGCACCTTGTAAAGATGCAAATTTAGTTTCAGATCAATGGCGGTAGCAGCTTGATCAACTGATGAATTTGAACAATCACTTGAGGCAGGCCTACCAAAATTTTGACTTCCAGTATCCAGTGTTGAAAACAAGGTTTCATATTCCAGCGCGTCATCTGATAAAGTTCTTGTCAAAGCATTATCAGGAACGTTTGTACCACCACTTGAATCTGAACCAGAGGCATCTGGCACAGTTGTATTGCTTGTTGCAGAAACTTTCAATCCTTGGTTAGAATGATGTTGAGCAATGCTTCCGTTATCAACTTGGTTTATCATGTGCCCAGCACCAAAAGATTTTTCAAGATACTGAATTACATCCTAAAACCAGTAGAATAGGTTATTAGGACAAAATTAAGCTCACAAACAATTGAAAAAGAAAGCATCAAAATCACAGAACAGTTAAAACAATCCCAGAAGACCAGCATACTGGAGATCAAAAACCATGATAGCATTAAAATCAATATCAGGCCCAACTAATGTTTGACATGAAAAAAATATTAATTTAGAGGGAAAAAAAATCTTGCCAAGCAAAATATTTGATAAGGGGACATGAACGAAAATAATGCCAGACTAAGATGTGTAAAGAATACCAAGGGCTAAGTTCCATGATGCAGAATAACCGACCAGAACACAAGCAGATTATGTTGATCAAACTACTGTGACAAGAAAACCTTGATTAGGGGCAGCATTATGTGCACAGATATGTCTATCTTTAAAAAATTAAACTGATAAGTCAACAAAGAAAAAAAAAATCTAAAACACTAAAATGATAAAAAAAACCATTTTGTTAGATTGGACAAAATTTACCAACTGATCTTCATGCTATCCATAATGGCTCATCTCTATTAAACAAGAATAACTTCTCTCTTTCACTTATGCCCTCTAAGAATGCAAACATGAAATATATATAGATTCAACTCCCACAATTTTTGTCTTATTTCTTCTTATCCAAGAACATTGCATGAAACTGTTTACACAGTCCCATCCAGACCTTTCCCCCACAATGTCATATCTGTTTAAAGACCTGACATCAACTCAGAGACCCTTCAAAGTGACCCAATTTCTCATTCCAGCCGATAATCAAATTAGTAGTTCTCTAGCTAATCCTACTCATTATAAGATTCCTAAAGATTCTAAAATTTCCTCTTAATCATGATACGTACCATCTGTGATGATGTTGAAGCAGAAAGATTGATATGATAGAATACAGTAGCAGGTGGTAAAAAGAAACCAGGAAAGCACCCTCTCAGTGTGTCAGAAACCAGCCATGGTTTAGTTGAGGTATGAGGGTCGGACTAGATCAGACTGACTTAGCTGGGCGCAATCCTTGAACTATGCTATCACAGTTAGACTGGTCCTAGATCTGCCTCAGCAAGTCTAAATCAGGTCAGGCTGAACCCAGGTCCAGAAGACGGAATACTGGGTTGGGTTACTCAGGGTTGACCTGGCCCTAACCTGACCCATATGCATCCCAATTTGGGGTGCAAATGAGCCAAGCTGCACGAGCTCGACTCAGGCCCGACTCTCCTCGACAATTATCGAGCCCAAGTAGCAGAATACTCCAATCGAAGGCTTGCAAGCTTAGTCAAGTACATATATTTCTAATGATGTAATATTTATTTATAATATATAGATTACATTAATTTAATACTTTAAAATATAATATTATGTTATATTTGGTTTTAACTATGTTTTTAAATTATGTCCAAGGCTCGAATTTGAGCTCAAACTCGAGCTCAAAATGGCTCGATTGATATTCGAGTCAATCCCAAGTATTGCTCTCTTTTTTTTTTTATCGAGTAGAGTTCGTGCTTGAGTATCAAGACTTAATCAATCTCGAGTCAAGTTTCAAGCTCAAGTATTTTAAATTGGGACAAACTCAAGCCTCAAATCACTCAATTTGGCTCGGGCTCGATTGCACCCCTAATTCCTATGCCTAAGGCATGCAACTTAAGGCATTTGAAATAAAAGCTGATTTTAGCATAGCCCGTTGTGGTCACAGTTGGCAACATGTGGAAAGAGACAATCTAAAACTTCAAATAAAGCAAAGATATGCCTTGTATCATATTGATGGATGGAACTTGAAAACCTCCCAAACAAAGTTCGCCATCTTGATACCAAACCTGATATCAATACCATCCTATTACAATATACAATATGTAACGGCGATGCATACTGAATGTCGGTATGGTACAAGACTACATACCAATTCAGTATCTGTATGATACGGTACCGACCAATACAGCAAACCTCGCTCACAAGGTTCTGCCTTTGACATAAACCGCATTCTAGCAAGTGTATTCAGTGTCTACTAGTGAGGAGGGGAAATACACCAACAACTAAATAAGGGAGGGTAGGAGGAAAAGGGCAGTAGACACTTCTCTAGTTCTCTACTGCTGGCTTAAACTCAACTTTTACCAATATGAAGTGCATGGTGGATAATGTGATACAAAAATCCATATCATCAATCCTGACCTCACATCTAGATGACAAAAACTGTGTTAAAATGTTAGGTTTCTTACGATATGCATTGAGTTCTCATCATATGGACATTTCTGATAGGTTCATTTGATGGTTTGGTCAAATTGTGTTCAAGATGTAAAGGTCAATGTTTTAAGCCTCAATATCGGGCCCCATATCAACACACATTACATTGTTGGAATTAACTAGCACATAGTACCATACATTGGTCTGGCAGTGCAATAAGCCCGGTAATGGTATCCTATCAAGTAGCAAAAATACACCCCACATTGCACATTACAGTTTTTGGTACTTAAAATGCTGGTAAAATCATTATCAATGGTGTGAATGCTAAATTTATGTCTATTCACGCTATGAGTATCATGAGTTTAATCATAATATTCAAATTGTCGAATTTGTAGTGGCTTTGTGCATTGATAATAAACCTTGAATATATCAATTTTTTGAGCAATTTTTATGTTATAATATTATAAGTAACTATAGGATCATAGGTTTTGGGCACTTGGAGGCTTCAGGCTCATCATTCAACTAGTAGGGTTGAAGCTCAACTATCTACATGTGTATGCATAAATATAAAGATAGAGAAAGGAAAAAGACAACCAACTATTTTTTGATTTATCTACCTGCTACAGGTTATACTACTAGACCAACAATAAATCATTGTTTTCATCATTCCAAATTATTTATGGTTGTCCATGTCCCAGCATGCATTTGTAGAGAAAGACATAAAAATTTAACGGCAGGAGGATCAAAGTCAAAATCCTATCAATCAAAAATACAGAAGCCAATTCAAGAATTCACACCTTGTTATCTAACATCTGAATTGCATAATGGTTGAGAAATCAATTTTTTTATAGGTGTCTAACAATGCATTAAGTGGTTATAAAATAAAAGATACTAATAAACCCAAGAGGTCATAAGGCATGGACTATGTATATCAATCATCTAGAGTATTATCATGTCAAAAACATCTTAAACCTTACATACCAACATGCAGAGGGTTTGGATATGAATATATATAAGCAAAATCAGATCACTATGTATTGCCAGTAAAAGTTTTCATTTTGTAAATACATGTAGCATAAGTAAAATACATCACAGACTTGATTCTTCTTTTATTCTTCGGCATTTCAAATGATGGATGTGATGATTAACCAAGTTGATTTTCACTGTGCTATGGAAGTTCAGTTGCCCATTTCTTTCTTTTCCTAAAGGTTTCTGCCAAATCATCAATAGCGAAACTCAGGATGAAAATCATGAAAACAAATGATGTAAATAGTTATTGGAACAGACAGAACTAGAAGCCAAAAATCACTACAAAAGAATAGAGGTGCAAGTGCTTAGTGAAGGCACTGAAGTAAGATAGGTTAATTGTCTCGTAATAGAATGCCAAATTACACAAACCAATATTTATTCCTCGATCAATAATACATTCCACATACATATTGATATATAATTTTGCTTAATCAACTTACGACTTCTTGGAATTTACAACTTTGTGCAAACATCGTTAAGTTAGAGGGTGAGGCTTCGTGCAATGATAAGGATGCTCCATTGTGACCTAGAGGTCACAGGTTCCAAACACAGAAACAACCACTCCATATGCAGATGTAAGGCTATATTCATCTGACCCTCCCCTGACCATGCAACAGCAGGAAATTCATGCAGAGCCCTTTTTTTCAAAGCACTATCTAGTCATTTCTCAATAAAGCAACAGCATCTAAATTCAAGGTGAATAAAACTCATTTACTCACACCAACTTAGTTTTCTACGAAAATATAAAAGAACTCAAAAGAAGTGCCTTTAAGATTGCTAGTCCTCTTTACACAACATGAAATATCTATCTTTTTAATAGCCGCAAATGGCATATTATGGGAAAACATGATCATTTTTCGCTAAATGCAACAAAATGCCAGCTTCCAAGATTTATTAGAGAGAGCATCTATTTTAGCCTTGGAACCAAAGTTTGATAATTGTTATTAAAACCGGTCTTCTTATCCACCATAAACATTTTATCTTTGTTTTTGTGGCAAGGAATAAAATAAAATAAATTAAAAAAAATTCAATTGGACAAAAATGAAAGGAAGAGAAAATTGTGATTTCTCCTTGTTGGTTGATTGAGGAAAAAGCAACTGAGAGCTTTTTTGTTTTCGTTAGCTAGATTTTCTTCATTTAAAACTTAAACTAGTTTAGGAGTAATTCTGGAATTTTATTGTATGTTTTATTGCAATTTTCAGACTTTTTGAACTATATATGGTAGGTTTAAGAACCGAGTTTCATAATGTCTAGAAGTCTCTTTGTTATATACATAGGATGTTCAGGAAGGCCTACCAAGACATTAGGATCTAGATACCGAGAGTTTTAGGTGCCTTCACACATGGAGTTCCATAGAGTTCCATGGATGTCAACATGCTGTGGCTTATTTCCATTTTAACTCCTTTATCTCTTCCATCATAAAGTCTTATTGTCATTCTTTTGGTTCTTAACCAAAACCCTTACATGTGCCCTTAGAAAAGGTGTTATTTCATTTTTATAATGTGCACCCCTAACGTTACAAGGACCTAGAAGAGACATAGATATGATTCTGAGGTATTTAGTAGTACAACATTATCGAAATATCATCTTCTATTTTGATTATGGTTTCCTCTAAATGTTTCTCTTTCTCAATGTCATCTTTATCAACAAAACATAAGATTTCTCTCTTGGAATTATCTTAACCTTATTGCTATCCATCACTTTAGCCTTTTCTGTTGCTTTCTTTAATTAAGAATCCAACATAAGCCAATCAACCCTGATCCAATAAACTACAGAAAACTGTGATTTCAACCAACTCTTCCTAAGACCTTCATATCTTCAAACCTGAAGCCACACCTACATCTTATATCAATTGTACGCCAGGGTTCCATCATCTATACTTCAAGATAAGCGATTTCAAATTCTTAATGAACATACCAGAAAGCTAAATTTTGTTCTTTGCAGTCATTAACCCAATCAAACCCTTCAAAATTCTTGTCCAATTACCATATCCCATCAATTTGATTTCAAAAGCCTCTTATCTTTGATTGCACTGTTTGGCCATAAATTAAAAGTTCTATATTTAAAATGAAAAATTGCAAATGAAATCATGAGTATGTCAAGAAAAACAATAAACATCCAAGCCCATTTTCATATAGGGGTGGCAAAATATAACTCGATCCGCCAACCCGACCAGTATTCGATCCACCATAAACAGATTTGGATTTGGACAAAACAGGTTCGGATCGTAAACAGGTCGACCCATTTGACCTGTTTATTATTTGGGTCGGATTCGGATTTTATATGTCTAACCTGCTTGACCCGTTTAACCCATATAAGTTTTGGATTGATTATGAATTGGGCCATTGGGTAATAGGCTAATGGGCCCCTCCTATGCAGGCCTGCGGCATAGAGCGCGCTTGTTTTTTCCAAATTCACCCACCCGTGTGTAGGCAATTGGACCACATTCGCGTGACATCCCATAGTCGATAACATGCCATGCTACCCCTTGATTTTGTGCCCGAGCAACCGAGCCCCAGTTCCCATCCCGCAGCCCCGCTAAGGCTTTTTTTCTCTTCCCCTCGGCCCTCCCCTTTCCTTCTTCTTCGCGCCACCGGAGGCGAAGACCACGAAGGCCAAGACTGGAGGCGAAGGAGTTGGAGGCGGCTGAGAGATCCCGATAGGGCAAAGGACCGAAGACAACTAAGGGCACGATCGATTAGAGTTGGAGACTAGAGTCTGGAGACGGCGAGAGCACTGTCAGGCCGAGAGCGGGGCGACGCAGGCAAGGCAGAGCCGCAGAGGGTGGTCGGGTCCAGATCGTCGGGCGGAGGGGCAGTCGGGCCGAGAGCATAAGATGAAGAGGCGGTTCGGCCAAGACCGCAGCGATGTAGGCAAGGGTAGAGGGGGGTCGGCCAGAGGGGCGCTCAGCGACGCCGACGAAGATGGAGGGGCGGGTCGCGGTCGGGCCGAGAGCGTGGCGAGCAGTAGAGATCAGAGATAGATGTGAGAAGCAAATTTTTATTTATTTTTATTTTTTTAAACGGATCACAAACGGATTTTTTTTAACTGGGTTATAAATATAAACAAGTTAAACAGATCGGGTCGGGTAACCTGTTTATTAAATGGATCAGGTTCAGATTTCAATATCTGATCTATTTAATAAATAGGTTAGGTTCAGGTTTAGACATTTTTGACCCGACCTACATTTGACTTGATCCGTTTATGACCCAACCCGATTGTCACCCCGGTTTTCATATCATAAATAAGCATCAAGGACAAATGGTTTTTCAAGCAATATTGATATGATATCAGATTATGGCTTTAACTTATGACTCGTCCTTAACATGTCCACAAATCGAGCTTTAGGCGATACAACATAGAAAATGCTTTGAACTCATGCACTGTTTGTTGATGGTGCTTCCTGCTATATCAGTGAAATAGTCTTATTTCAGAGCCAATAAAGTTAGCAAATTAAATTATTATCTTTAACAAAAATATAAGTTCTTTACCATTCCCTTGTTTATGATATACTTACAAACATTACATACTAATGGATTTAGTAAGATGCATATTGGCAATAAAGAGACTCCTTATGCCCTGAGATGGTGAATTAGCTTTTTTCTTTAAAAAATTTTCTTAACGATCAGTCGGTCTACTACCCTTACATCATGGATTCACCTCATTTGCAATGTGAACTGCTATTAGAGAAACAATCTAGTTCAACAATAATGTAGAGCACAAAGATGATAAGACCAGTAAATCCACATTAAGTTCAAAGACCAAATCCCAGGTAGCAATCTCTATGGGACTTCCGACAATGGAGGTGCGAACCTGTAAAGCTAGTCCATGCATTTTTCCATAAAATGTCTCTGGTGTTGAATAACAACCAGATAGCATGTAACCTATTTTATGAGCAGCAAACTGAGAAATGGCACATGCAGAACGCACATGTGTACATAAACTTGTAAGTATCTGGAGGTAATAAATGCAGATGCTAGGACAGTAGCGATGTAAGGAATTTCTCCTTTGATACTTTATATATAATCTGTAATAACTGTAAGAAAAGTTAAGCAAATATGATGCATTCAAGTTTGAAGCATATTTCTATATCAATTATGGAGCTCCTCATCATAGAATTCCTAACAAATACTAGGCAGGAAAATTAAGCAGTGGCATCTCCAGTGTATGAACTTACTGCAGCTTTTGATGCATCTTGGCAAGCTAATGCAACATCCAATAAGAGAAGGCATACATGAAGAGCTGTTGCCTGCACAGGAGCAAATACCATATCAGGAAAACAAGGAAGCAGATACACCTAATAATTAAAATAAAAATTGTTTAAGCAGCTAAAACCTCATTAATAGGTTCTATATTTTGATATAATGGTTCTAGAACTGATAACGCGAGTGCATATTCATGAAGATGGTAGAGAATGACTGCCTGGAGAGCATCAAAGTGAAGTAATAGCGTCAGTATCAAACCACTTTTAATTTTCCTTTAAACATGACTCAAGCAAAAATTATCAGGAAAATGATAAATATACAGAAACATACGATGTTCAGCGTTACAACAGAAGTGTCATATTCATCTGGATAACTAATGTTGCCGGTATTTGGGGCAGAAACTTGTAGTAGCATAGTATTATTCACTTTAGATCCTGAGGCTGTATTGCTATCGATATTGCTTCCAACTTCCATCCGCTCTACAGAAGCATGAGCAAGGTCTTCACTTCTCTTCTATGTGATTGTTAATAAATTGGTCCAAAGGTGCGTATTTGCAATTCAAATAGAAAGGATTATTAGTATCATTTCAAACTTCCAGGAAAAAATGTCCCAGGCAAAAGGACTGTAGCAAAATTAATGTGAACAGATCATTGAGATTGCATAGTTGTGCTTTTCTAAAGTAGAGATCAAATGACAAAATGAAAAATATAAAGGATATGTAACAGGTAACCTGAATGGTCAAGATTATGCAATATAGGATACACATTACACATATATAATAAAGGTTATGCCCCAACTAGTGCAATTCTCATATAACAAATACACAGAGACATCTCAAACTTAATATTCTAACTCAGATAAACAATCAGAAAGAATAGCAGATGACAGCAATAAATGTGTATAGAAATTAACTTGCAATTTCTCTTAAATTTATGAATAACACTTAAACATGGAGCAAGCATAGAATACTTTGCCAATGTTATCTTAGGAGTAAGTGGCAAATGAACCATTGAAACATAATGAGCCATTTGACATGTACTCCAAATCCAGCAAATTAGCAGTTATTAATATTTTACAGTAAGGAAGGTTTAAAGTCAAGATCGCAGTGCCAGTAATGACTCGAGACCAAGTCATATGATACCGACTCTTGAGAGGCGCCCTGGTACATACCAAAACTTTTCACTTTATTTTAACTTTTTAGTATTAATTAGGGTTTTTTTATGTTCATTCAAGTGATAAACGAGGGTTATGTGAGGTTTTGATGTTTTTCCTTTGCTTTAAAGTTCTCTTATTTTTATTATGTTTTTTCCTTGCTTTCCCTGTCTATCGCCCTTTACCTTTCCTCTAAACTCACATTTGAATGACAACAACACTGGAAAAAAAAAAGGACCAGGTGCATTTCTTCACATCCCGATTGGTAACAGGCCATACTGACTGGTGACGGTCTCCATCATGCTTGGTGCCAGTTGGTACCAATTGGAACAGCCCCATTACAGGGGGGACTGGGGACCAGGGCACATCCTAGGAACCAGTCTCCAGCCTCATCTAGGATGCCCAATACAGACTGGAGCAACCAAGACTCAAATTCTTAGAACAAAGTATACATTCTTCCAAAAGATCTACAATAATAGCATGAGAATTCTATATAATAACAAGGACCTCAACAACAATAATTAGCATTGGTGCTGCATAATAGTCATAGTTAAGCATTCAGTCTGCCAATAAAATGGTCATAAAAAAACACACTACAATAAAGATAAATATTGTATTGCCCAACCAACAAGCAGAATTTTGAATTACTTGTGCATCTAGTTTTACCTTAACCTTGTTGAGCACATCAAGCAGCTTCGCTGGATCAGAACAACCATCATGGAAGTATTCTGCAACAGCAATGTTATGAAGAACCTGAAAATTTCATATTCACAAGTCAAATCATAGATAACTAAAAGCTTTTAAGCCCCCAATCATGTACAAAGATGACTTCCACAAGGATTAGTCTAAAAGGAATTCACTTGACCCCAGGAAAGATGACGAACAATTCACAATGTTGCACATCAGATACAAGTACGAAGAATTTTTAAAGCTCTAATTTCAGATTCTATGCTGCTAAACAAGATCCGCATTATTTATACAGGAAAATAATACCAGCACACTAATGCACATAACATATGCTCATAGGATGTGATTTAAGTGAACAACATGCCACAGAATCATAATGCAATGAATGCATATCAAGCCAAAAGCAATCCTAATTCTAATTGATGTCTTCACTGATTATTGAAATTCAAATGATAGGGAAAAAAATGACAACAGGCTGCATAGGCCTTCTTTCATCACCAAACAAATCCCGCCTCACTCACCAGATATCTACTTCAACATGCACCCTATATATCTTCAAGTCCAAATGGTAAATGGCATGAGCAGACAACTCACAGAAAGGAGGTCTAACTCAAATCATCAACCTGGTGCACAAGAGACAGATTCAAGTTTTTAAATTTCAAAGGAATGGCAGGGTGTCCCACTATCTCAAGTGTCAAGATAGGACACCATCCTGAGTGTCGAGACAGGATAATTAGAAACATACCAGGACAAGATGGGACATTCACAATCTCAAGTATCTGGACACGAGGCATCCCATTCCAGAGAAAAACCAGGCCCAATCACATGATACTTAAAATCTTGAACAGATTCAACAAAATACCTTTTTATTCTTTCAAAAGATAACCACAATCAAAATAGTAATGCATGCCAAACTTATGCTCATAGAATAATTAGATAGTGAATATATGTCAAAGTAAAATCAATGTTACTTCTAATTGATGTCTCCACTATCCATTGAAATTCCAATGATCAAAGAAAAAATGTTGGTAACCCATTGCAATGGTAAATAGACGTCCTTTGACACCATCCAACCCCACGCTGGTCACCATATATTCAACATACACTATGCATCTTCAAGCTTAAATGGTAAAGAGCACAATAGATACCAAATAAGCAGCTCATAAAAGGACTTCAAATTATCAAAGGAATTCTAAGGATGTATTTCCTACATAGCATGACCTTACTGAACCAAATTGTGGTGAGAAATGGGCAAGGTTGGTGAGGGCCTCATGGTCGAAATGAAAAGGAACCAATGTGCTCAAATCAGACACAATTAGATTGGATAAAGTAATAACACAAAAGAAAACTGATTTATGAAATGGAAGAAATAGTTGACGAATATAATTCTAAGAAAGTCAACATTATATGCTAAGGATCAAAACTGCATGAAAGACCTAAGCTGATTATTGGAGGTATTGATGAAAAAGAGCAGAAAAACATAGGCATACTGGATAAAGGTTTGAAAAAGGGGTACAATTAAAAGTTAATAGACATTAATTATAATAAACACAAAACTGATACTAGAGAGGAGATGATCAAAATTATTTGCAAGTATGCATGCGAAAAAAAAAGGATGGATTATATACCAAAGAAAAGGTTTGCTTAATATAGATGAAAGACAAGATGTTATTAATGAAAGGGTACTTAGATGGGGAGTTTAAAGCAGTCTGTACTAGACATAAATAGAAAGTATAGAATGATCATTGTGATGAATTACAAATCTACAGTCCAACTTCGGGTTTCCATGATCTAGTGTTGAAGACCAATTCAAAATGAAACAATTATATCGTACCCAAAAAATCCAGGGGAGCGGGATGGATGCAAACGATAACTACTTGGGTGAAGTAAAGCAACTATGCCATTGCATTAAATATAAAAGTTGTCATATAATGCATCCTTAATCTCTAATCTTGATTGTTTTTTACCTAGATTTCTTCTTTTATTAGAAAGTTTCTCGAGATATTTCAGATACAGAAGTGAAAGAACTTACATCTTCGACCAAGATAATTTTTTAGTTCTGTTTCCTACTTTACTCTGTCAGGTTTAGTATTTTTAGGAAATTTTCTTTCGTACACAACATTATAGAAAAAATAAATACTGAGAAACAACTCATTCCCCTAAATTCAATCACAGAGGCCTGCAAACAATCGCCAAATACTAAAGCATATGATTGCTGATAAATTGACAGGTTCATCCAAACAAAGGTGAATGAACAACCGACCAACTATTCCAGTCATATAAAGCAAGAGCAATGTACGTGGAAACCATGAGCACGAACTTATAAAGGAAATGGAGATCAACAAAATCAAATTTCGGATAAAAATTCATCAATATAAGTCAAAAAACACTCGACTACAGAATTAATCAGACGGCTGAGATGCAAACAACCAGACGAAGATCCAAACTGATCAACTGTGAAAGAAATAACAGAAACAAGAACTATTCAAATAAGTCGTCAAAGAGAGACGAGACCCGGGGGAAAAAAAATCGAAATATAGGAGACACCTTCGGATCATCGCCTTTCTTCTGCAAGAGTTGGTTCAAGACATCGATACACTCGGAAAAGCGCCGGCTCTGGAACAGGACGGCGGCCTCCTTGGCCAGCACCTCCGCGTCAGAGAGCGGTCCCTCCTCGTTCGCAAGCCCATCCTTGCCTCCCGCTGCCGGCGAGACCGACGGCTCCCGCGCGTCCATTCTCCCAGATCGAGCAGCTCCGACCGGATCCGGAGGCCAGAGCAGCGGCAGTGGTGGAGGGAAGGGAAGGAGACCACACCAAGCGTTCGCTCCCACGCTAGCGATTGGAAAGAGGGAGTCAGGTTCGAAGCGGGGGAGGATTAGGACGGAGAAGGAGCGAGGGTTTCTCGAAACATGGTAGGGTTTAGGGGGAGAGATGGTTAGTTCGGGAGGAGTTTAGGGTTTGAGACCGCCGTGAAGGGCCCCGAGGTATGTGGTTTGGATGAGAGAGAGGGGGGGGGGGGGGGAGAAGAAGGAGATTTGTTTTGATCTCTTGATGTTGAGAGGGAGACGAGCAGCGGATAAATGGAAGAAAAATAAAAAAGCAGCTTTGATATGGGAAACCTTTTTGAACGAAGTGTGCATAGTCCCGGGGCACGTGCAATGCACGTGTGTGAAAAGAATTAAGAGTAGTTTTACGTACAAGTAGCTCATGTAAAAGAATTTGTTTTAAAGATTACAGGGAAATATTAATAATTTCTTGGATGTAACTTTAAACTTCAAGAGCTGACAATAAAATAGATGCAAACATTGATTTATTGGACATCATAGTTAGATCCCTCAGAAGAGGTAATTCTTTTCTCCTAGCTAGCATGTGCATGAATTAGTTGAATAAATAGAGATATTTAAATTTTACCCTCAAGCAGAAAAAAAGGAGCTATAAATTATATTGGATATGAATTTGAAATCTGATTGTCTTTATTTCAAATTTTTTATATCTATTTTTTTATTCTCAAGATATATTTTAATTATTATCAATTTAATCCATTAACTAAGCATAAAGTTTCTTGAATTATTGAATCTTTCAAACAAATTTGATGACAAAATAGATGAGGAAACTGATTTAAGAAAATACTTTGTTGGGCATCATAGTTAGATCCGTCGAAAAAAAAAAAAATCCCTTCTAAGTAGAATTTCTAAAAACTGGTTGAATAAATAGAGTTATTTTGAATTATGATTCTACAAACGAAAAAGACAATATAAGCTGTGTACTGGATATGAATTTGAAATTAAATTATTATTATACTGAGTTTGTTTTTATGTAGTATTTTGTTTATATTTTAAGACATTTTGTGATATGTTTCAATTATTGTTAGTGTAATCCATCAAAGGAGCATATAGTTTTTTGAGTTATTGAATTTTTCAAAACTTTCATCCAATTTACACCATTTATTTACGCACTTGGGCTCATGGTCTTTGAAGTTCAAAGAGTCAAAGAATGTGTCAAAAATCATTATCTAAAGAGTTGATTGAGACTATTTAAGAGAGTGTTTGATTCATAATCGAAATCAAAATGAGAATCAAAATGGTCAAATCTTTCGAAACATTTGGTTCATAACTGAAATCAGAATCAGAATGAAAATTTTGAATTCATAGATGAGAGTGGGGATTGAGTTCTATATAGATTGAGCTATTTCCATTTCATTCTGGAATCGAAATCGAAATGGGACTCCTTTCAATCAAATAGTTTGAATGAAAATCATCCATTCCGATTCTGATTCTAAATCTCCACTTTCTTCAATTAAACACCCTCTAAAAATAGCTGGAGGATTATAATTTATAAATGAATGGATAAATAGATGTAATTACCGGCGAGTCATATTTAAAACTCAATGTAAAACCTTATCCTTTTCGAGTTTCTGACCATTCGCCAGTGGCATACCAGGTAAAATCTTTCCACGCCACCAGATCACTTAAAATCCCTTTTTCTAGTCAAAAAGTGAGGGAAACAAATTGTTGCTATGCTCAGTGGGACCATTACGAAATGTCGCCGAAGAAAAAGGTTGTAGTTTAAACCTCTAAAATGGGACAACCAAAGAATGTTATCATTGGTAATTAACTTGTTGAAAACCAACAAGTCCCTTAGGTCGAATAATTGGAGTCTTACTCACCATTGCAGCAACATGATGCCATTGGTGGTGAAACCTAACATGAAATATCTCAACAAAGTAAAATTGGCCATACTGAAGTCCAATTTCCAATGCCAGGGTCATTCTAATGGGTGGTCAACCAAATGTGACACCATGGCATAGCTTCAGTATTATCTAGATGAAAGTCAGAAAGACCTGATAGAAGCATTAACAAGTCAGAGTGCAACGGTTGAGAGGCCATTGTTAAGTCAGCAAGAGAATTCTTCGTCGATGGTCTCTAAGCAAATTGACAAGTTGATTGCTATCATGAACGATTAAAATCAGTCTCCAAAAATGTCACGTAATGCATTTCCAAATATATAGAATTTGGAAAATGGCTCATCAGTAGTATGAAGATCACCAGCACAAGATCTGTGTGGTATGGAAGTGTGAGAATTTTATAGCAGCTTGATTTATAGAGATTAATGTCTCGTGACAAAGAAAAGACTAAATATTATGTAGGGGAATCATTCGGAACAAAGCTAATTAGGCCATCAGTTTCACCTCAAATAATTACTTCGGCCAGTTATAGGCTAAATGTGATTGCACGTGATGTCGCTAGAGTTAAGGGTGAGCAAAAATAGAATCTGAACCAATCAAACCGATAAAATGAAAGCAAACCGCAGATTTGGTTTGGTTTAAAATTTTATTCGATTTGATTTAATTGATTTTTGATATATAAAAAATAGATTTAGATTGGTTCAGATTTATCAGTAAATAAAACTATTTTCAAATCGTACCAAACCGGCTTTAATAAAATATAATCATTTTAATTAGAATATTATTTATATTGAAGTATTAATGTATTAGAAAATAATTTTAGATTTATGATGTTGTTTATCAATTTGATTTTATATTGATTAGTCTTAAATCCTAAGTGACTTACTTAGTGGATTGTTTTTTTTTTTTGTTGTAATGTGTTGGGGATCTTTATTTTAATTCTTAATGATGGTGTTTGTTTAAGAATTTTATTTTGTTGAGTGACAATATCTTATGTCAATTTAAATTATTTTATTTAATAAATTTTTTTGATAATACTTTTATGTAAAAAGAAAATAAATCTTTATGAATCAAAAAAAAAATCGATAAATCAAATCAAAGCAGATTATTTAAATTATGTTGATTTAGTTTGATTTCAATTTTCTATTGATTCAATTTGATTTTTAAAAATATCAAATTATTTAAAATTGATTCAACTTAGATTTGAATATAAAATCGGTCCAAATCAGAGAGTGTTGCCAATAGGAGCTTCAACTGGTTGCAAGCCGAATACATCCATCGGGGACGGCAATGGCCAAGGGGAAAATCGTATAAGGCCCATGGCCAAGTGGTGGTGATTGCTAGGGGCAACCAACTTCAGGAGGATGTGAAGTAAATAATGCCGGGATCAAAAATTCGCACCGTTCCAATGTGAGATTCCAAGGAGTATTCATATTTTTATTCTGTTAACCGGAGGTGGGACTAACATATGTGAGACAAATCTTTATGCAATGCATTGGAACCACTTGTATCAGCCTCAAATAAGGGCTCCATGGCAAGCGTAGTACATCAAAATCAAGATGAGCGGGTTCAGCCGATGCCAAATCTTGCTCATTTAGCATGTCCTTTATAAATTATTTATATTGATATAGAATTATTTTGAACTATCATGATTGTTTTCTTCTTTTTGCATCTAAGCATAGGTATGATATTTTCATCTTTTTTTTTTTTTTTTGAGTCTATAAACCATTTGATCCCTCCCTCTTTATTTTATTTCTTTATTTAACTAGATTATACTAAAATTGATGCATTAACATAGAGCATTGAATAGTTCAAAAATGCATGTAAAGCTTCAATTTAGCATTTCACTACTTGATCTAGATGACAAATAGATGCACCGCATATCAATAAATTGATCGATTGATATCTAACATAACCAAAGGTCAACGAAGATGATGACCACTAAACCATATGGTTTATCTATATATGATTCAATAAGCCAAAACCATTTTCAACGCAAGAAAACAATTCGAGATAAGAACTTCTTGATCCAAGTAACTTAAACTAAAATAAAATAAAGTCACATGATTTCTCCCAAGTCAGTATTTCTTTCTATGTCTACATTTTTGCCATGACATATCTTAGCAGTATTTGGAGCAACATAACATGTACCTATGTGACACGTATGGAGGAAAATATCAGCCAATATGGTGAAGGATTAAGCTAGAAATAATGTTACACACGGGCACCATGCCAATTTAGGGCTCCTCGACTCCCCTTTAAAATTTTCTTTAGTGCTACCTACCCCACCGTGTCCTTGATTATGGGTATCTCGTTTTGTGGTAGGGCATTAAGATTCTTCAATATATTTCTTCCACTAATAGAACACTAGATAAATTGGGAATAAATACATGTTATTTATCAGCTCAAACGCATCATATTTGCGGCTAGAGAGGAGTAACCACTTTGAACAATTGCCATTAATTATTTGATTTTACGAATTGCCATCTTGTCCTTTTGATATATAGCACGTCATCTCAACAGGGGAGAATTAGAATTTCTCATGTGTATTAGGAGAGTAATAGTTTGGTGCACTTAGGACTGGAACTGGGTTCAGACTAGGCCAACTTTAGGTTGAACTTTGGGCTCGACTTGAAATAATTCAGATCGAGCTTAGGCCTAAATATAGAATCTATTTATTTTTCCATCCGAGCTCGGGCATACTTTTGGCCTCGCTTGGGCCCAAGCTCGAGCCCAAATTTCAACCTAATCAGTAGCCAGTATGTTCGGCCCGAGCCCAGTTCTCTACTCAAATTGATTTAGACCGAATATCTGACCTGAGTTAGCCCGAGCCTAATCAATTAGCATTAGCTAATTGGTTTAATCAATTAGCCCTAATCAAGTTAAGCCTTGACCCAGTGACCTTGCTGTTTCGTGTTCCCGACCTTCTTCTTCCAATGTTCGTGACGATTTCTAAGACTCCAACTCCTCTAGCTTGAAGTGCCCTAGCCCTGGCCCTGGTCTGTGTCCATCCACCATATGATCTTTCATCTTCCCCCATTGCCAATACCGGTCTTCTGTCTTCCCCCATCAATCATCGCTGACTCCGGTCATTCGTCTTTCCCAATCGGCCATCACCAATGCCAGTCTTCCATCTTCGCCCATTGCCATCATTGTTCACTAGTCTTCCATCAATACCCCTAATAGGTACGGCTCCTACTGACTCTCCCTTCTTCAGGATCTTCAATCTTTGTATTCTTTAATCCCTATTTTCCTTTCCTCTTGATATTAGAGTTTTGAAGTTGGCCATTGGTGTTCCTCTAGTCTTCACCCCTAATAGGTTGGCTGGCGGTGTCACCATCATCATTAATCTCGGTCGCTATTCACCTAATCAATCAACTGTTGTAGGTACCTCCAAATAACTGGAATGCCTTTGTTGGAAAGAATATTACTAATTGGGCCCTCAATGTTACTATTGGTTGTTACATCATTCCACCAACACTACTAATTATCCTATAGAAGTGTGAAATTCTTATTGCCCTGGATGCTTTCATGCACTAAATTGGGATGCATGAGCATGTCCTTATTATCCTAATGTGCATTTTCTTTAGATAGTTTGTTGAAGAAGCTTGGTTTGACCTATTAGTTTGTTCATTTTTTTTGTCATTTAAATCTGTTTTTGAGTGGTTTAGTTTCTAGTTCATGCTTTACTGCTATCTATTTTACCAAGAAAAATATATGCTTGCATGTACCACTTTCAAATAAAAGAAAGAAATACTAATTTATTCTTCGATGTTTACAAAATATTGTTTATGGTGATTAGTTTCAAGGTCACAGATCATAATATGAGCTGCAACATATGTTGGAAGTTTAATAATTACCTTATCCCACAAAATCATATTTACCTAGGACCACTTAAATAAAAACAATATTTGTCACATACCTGTTGTGCACGTCCTAATATTAGGGTCTTGATGTGGCCTACATGTGATCTAATCATTAAAGACAATTCAAGATAATTAAGATGATAATAAATAATTAAAATTCTTTTGAGATAGAGACAGTCCTGATCAAAATAAGGACTTCATTGTGGTTATGATTTCTTGATGGACAGAAATTTATATTAATCTAAAAGAGTCCCTGATCTAACCTATAAATATAACCTGTGACTCTCTATCGGTAATAAGCATCGAGATCCTCTAGGCATAGGCTAAAAGAATTTTTTTTTTGTGCTATTTTGTAGGATTGGAGCAAAATAGATTTCTCTTGCAGATCCATCTTCCGATATTCTAACAATGTTCTTCATCTCTGATTTATTTTTGGACTTGAACAATAATGGCCGGAGATATGTTATTTCCACGTCAAGATTAAATTTTTTACATTCAGTGGTATCAAAGCCAACTTCTATGCTATTTTGTTCAGTCTACTGATCTTATTGCTGTATAAAAAATTTGTATATGTCATATTTATATTTATTTTTTGATATATTAAAGATTATTTGATTATTATTTTTGAAAAAGATGAAGAAGAAAATACATCTAAGAGATGGGACTGACAGTGAATTCCGAAGCTGCAACGGAGTCATCAAAATCTGGATCTGTCTCTGGATCCCATAAAGATTTATAATTTTTTGTTCTATGATTTATTTTAGGACTGAAATTGTTCTATAAATAAATAAATAAAGCTTTGAAGGAAAAAGAAGGCCGTGCCCTTCTCTTCTCTTCATCAAGATGGCCGGTCAGACCTCTGGTCCGTGTCCAGTGGCCACGCTTGGCCGGCGAACTTCTCCTTCAAGCCACCACTCGGGTTACCCATTTTTCGATGATCACCTACCGTAAAGAATAGCTAGATGGAGGTTGAAGATGGGTCCGCTGAATCTCAAAAATCCAATGATTTTTCCTCCCAATCACTGGCAATCTGGTATAAAGAGGTGGCCGACCTTATAGAGAGTCCGACCATCTGCCGATTGGGTCTTTCAGTGGCCACCGGCATGGGATTTTAAGGGAGAAAAATGCCGGCCTACGCCCCTTATTTCCCCAACTCTCGTCAATCTTTCTTTCGATTGCCAGCTCACCGACAGTCAGACGACGGTCTTAGGCCGGCCGTCGATGGTATAGGTTAGCATGTGATAGGTCAGTGGAGTTTGTGGAAGCTCTTCATCGTCGGCCATGGAGTTTAGGACTTTGATCAGGGAAGAGAAATGGAAAGACGGAGGAAGGAGATTTGGGCTAATGGGTTCGAGTTTTTGGGGTCCCAATCTGAAACATGAAATCCAACATGGAGCCATTTACAAAATAGGGGATTTTGCATTTAAGCCCTTATAAAGTCTATATTCGATAAAAGGACCTTTTAATTGATTGAAGCAAATATGTTTAGAAAATTTTGTAATTTAATCCCTGATAAAGTAGCTAATTACATAAAGGTCCTAAAAAATTGCATTATGATCCCAATTATAGCATTTATTACATAAAGACTCCTTGAATTATTACTTAGTCCATGTAATAAACTTTATTGCATAAAGATTTTGTTAAATTGAATTTTGCAATGTATATTGGTCACATAAAAGTGTTTGGATTATTATTTATTTGCTGAAAATTTTATGACCATGATAAAGATGAAAATCATAATAAATTTTTATATGGTTATTTAGGTTATTCAATGCCATCTTAATGTTAGTAGATTTATTATGTTCAGGAGTAGCTACTGCATTCTAGATATAGTAAAAATCATATAAAATACTGGATTTATTGTGTTCAGGAGTAGCCACAGCATCTTGGATATTGTAAAAATCACGTAAAGACTGTAAATTAAAATTTAGTAGCATGCGAATAAAAATTATAATTAAGTCAGAGAGATAATTAACTTTATCCATAGGGAGTGATTATTTCTGTGATTTAATTGGAATAAGATGGTAATTTAGATATTAAAGATAAAATTTTTCTAGACCCATAGGTATAAAAATTTATTATCTTTGATATCTATGATATTGATTTTATTAATAAAATATTTGTAAATTCTATGTATGATGCACCTTTGTCCACAGGAACGTTAGAATTTGCTACTGAAATTAATATTGATTATTTCATATTACAGTTTATACTTCATAGCACTAAAGTTTACTATATTTGTTGATTATTGTAGCTAATCCTACTACATATATTAATGATGCTGCTTTTATTTCAATGTTAAGTGATGATAATTTTTCTGACAAGAAAGATAGTATCCTTTACACTCTTGGATATAAGGACCTTGACCTGGTGCTTCGTGTGGATGAACCACCTATTCCCACGGATTCAAGTATGCCACAATAGACTTTAGCATACGAAAAATGAGAGTGATCTAATCACTTGAGTTTGATGCTCATCAAGTCTCGAATGCCTAAAGGAATTAAAGAGAATCCCTCAATATAATAAGGTCAAGGATTTTATAAAGGCCATTAAAGAACAATTTGAAAGTTCTGATAAGGCGTTGGCCAGTATCCTAATAAAGAGATTTTTAAGCTGATGAGTACTAAAAATATATCAATAAAAATATTAATTTATACAATAAATTATATTTATTTTTTAAAAATTAATATTTTTATTTATCTTTTGTAGAAAATATGATCGTCAATAAAAAAAACTTGATTTGTAGGTTAAAAAAAAAAAATTTGAAGCAAATCGGACTTAAAATGGATCCAAAATGAAGACTCAAATTCAGGCCCAAATTAGGCTAAAAATTAACTCAAAAATCAAATCAAATTGGTCCAAATTAATTCAAACCGATCGCTCAGTGCATGATGGACCGATCGGTCGGTCCACAAGTCAAGGGTCTCGATCCACAGAAATTCGCTCGATCCATGGTCACGGTCCATGGGGCGGCCTAGCTCCTGTGCACTGATCGATGGCTGAGAGGTCGTGGAACACCTGATTGGATGGTCCAGAATGTGCTATCCCATATCAATCGATGGTGGCCCACTTTCAATGTGCGATCCAACAGTTGGTAGTAATTTTCAAGGGCAATCCAATGGCTATGTTTGTTTTTAATAGGCAGAACTTAAACAGAAGGATTTTTGATGCCATTCGATGGTCCAAAACCATCCATAGACATGATCCGATGGCTGATGTTGATTCTGACCTGATTAAGATCTGATGCGATGATTTTTTGGACTAATCTGGAGCATTGATGCAAGATCCGATGGTCAGAAAGCTGTGACATGGGTTGGACACAATTTTGACATGATTTGGAGCTCTATTTTCTACCAAGATTCAGAAAAAAAATCCATCTATAAAAGGGAAGTTCGAAAATAGTAGAGAAAAATAGAAAAATAGTAGAGAAAAATTAAAAAAAATAGAAAAAAATAGAAGAGGTATAAAAATCTAAAGAGAAGAAAGAGAGAAGTTCAATTTGCTCTATGGAGTATGAAGAAAAAAAGAGAGATCATCAACCATCTTTTCAACAAAGTTGTGTCGATCAACTTCAGATTTTTGTTATAATTTTATTTTATTATTATTTTTAAATTTTTTATAATTAAATTTTAATTTTAATTAATATAAAATTTATTTTATTATATTTTTAAATTTTTATTTTTTATTTTTATTATAAGTAGAAGCTAAGATCTAAATAGTAGATCTTGGTACCAAGTTTATTGTTCTGCACTATTTAATTCTTATCTTCAATTTATAATTTTATTTTTAAAATCTTTCTTTTTTTTATAAAAATTAAAGTTATCAAATCAAAGCACTGCCTTCTCTATGAATTCGATCTAACTCGTTACTTTCTATATATTTTTAATATTTTTTAAAAAATTAAAATTAATTTGATAATCACGATATTCTAATGACAACATCACGAGCTATTAATTTTAACATTTGATTTTTTTAATTTCTTTTATAAATATAGCTTACTAATTTTTTTTATTCTTTTTTGTAAAAAAAATATAAAAAAATCAAAAAAGAGATAGAAAGCTTTCAATTTTACTTGGTGAGATCAATCCTAACCCTAGATTTCTTTTTTTTTTAGCATTACTTGTTTTCTTTTCAAATTAACTTAAAAAAAACTCACTTAAATCTAATAAAAATTTTATGATAAGAGTAGTAACCCTAATTGCTTAGAGAATGCATCATTTAAATTTATTTTTTTTATTTTTTTCTTTTGATGATCGTTGGAGACAAGATAAGCTTTCAAATTTGATTAGTTTCATACATCTAATTTAGTTGCATAGAATCTCTTATTTGAAATTGATTGTGTATATTCATCTCAAATCAACTTAAGGGCAATACCCATTAACAAAATAAGATGAAAATTTTATCATCCTTTTTTAGCCCAAAAATAACCAACCAGTATTCTATATTAACCCAAGCCTAATTAAAATTCAGTAGACATTGATCCTTATGATCAATTGAGTTCAGTTCGAATATTGTGGTGAAGTTAAGTGCAAAATAAGTTTGAACTCACCCTGAAACTGATGTCTAAGATAAGAGGTTAACAAGGCTAAGTCTAAGTGGGCTCATGGTTATTTAATTGGTTCTATTAGCTTATCTGACCAATTCAACTTGTGTCTAAGGCAAGTAATGGGGGGACTCCCACGACCCCACCTCTTATCTGGCTAGTTGAAGGATGTGAGAATAGATCCAATTTACTTCTAGGCAGAGCCACTCTACATCGAACTGTTAGGTCTAAGAAATTCGTAGGTGTCTAGATTTAATTATTTGTTAATTTGCTTGCAATTGAAATAGAAAATATATATAAAAAAATTTGAACCACACACATTAGGATTTACACTGATACATGAATGGTAGGAGATCTCTTTCTGACCTAGTTGAACTTAATCCTAAAATTGAACTGCTGATCCATATTAAATCTGATAATCAAATGATTGAATCACCTAGGCAGATGAAGAAGTATTTTATTTCTTCCACCTATAATCTATCGATTTGTATCCACTTACCTGATATTCCTGCAAGCCATTATGAGATTAAATCGACCACAATCCAGATGCTCCCATCTTTCTATAGAAACACCAATGAAGATCCTTATAAGTATCTAGATGAGTTCTTAGAAATCTATTCCACGATAAAGATCCAAGATATTTCTGATGATGCACTTAAACTGACCCTATTCTCCTTCTCACTTAAGGACAAAGCCAAGTACTGGCTTAGCACAATAAGGAGACCAATCCGAATTGGGGTTGAATTGCAGTATGAATTTTTTAAGAAATTCTATCTCATAGGTTGAACCAATACCATGAGGTGAGCCATCACTGGATTTGCTCAGCTTCCAAAGAAACAAATTCATGAATCATGGGAGAGACTTAAGAAATTTCTTAGAAAATACCTGCACCATGATCTACCTAAGTGGCAAATTGTTCAAGCTTTCTATAAGGATTTAGGAGACCAATATAAATAGATGGTAGATGCATCTTAGGAAGGTGCATTCATGAGTAAGAGTGACGATGAAGCCTATATCTTGTTTGAAAGCTTGAGTGAAAACTCGATTAACTATGCTTCATTATCTTCATATGAAGGATCGATTCCTCATCAAAAGTGGACAGAAATCTTTGAGATCAAACATTCAAATTCTAATTTTAAGACTGACTTGAACTTTATAAATAAAGTCGATCTTTTTGCCCAAAAGTTAGATCAGTCCCTAGTCCTAGGACAACAATCTCCTACACAATATACATCACCTTTCAATTATCAGGAGATTTATTCTATCTATGCTAGTCCAGCCCATTATATGAGTGAATATCCCACAGCTGCACAGTTTTTATCTTTCATCCAAAAATAAATTCAAGCTACCCAAGATTACTTCAAGCCTATTAATGGCCCATTCTCAAACATATATAACTAAGATTAGAGGAACCATCCTAATTTTTCTTGGAGATCCCAACAGACTCAGGCTCAGACCCAAATACCATCTATAGATAACTTTCAAAATAGACCTCATATCAAAACTATGCCTATAATAGAGGTCAGCCTAATCAGCCTATCTAGCTATCTTATTACAATCAGCCTTCATACCCACCTCCTCAACAGACCCCTCTAGTCTATGATAGGTTTAGCTAACTTCAACAAATAATTATAACCCAACAGCAATCTATTGCCATGCTAAAGGCTAGAAGCACAAATAGATCAGTTAGCTGAGTCTACCATGAGGAGAGAACTAGATCAATTATCGAGCCAACCAATACTGTATTTTAAAAATAATCCATCCACCCACCAACCATCTAGACCTAGTCACCAATCTAATGTCCCACCTAAGAATCTCCAATTTTAGAATGCTAAAGTAATTTCGAGCTTAGAAGTGGTAGGATTCTTAAGAACCCATATCAAGATCAGGTGAGTGAGGCGAGTACTGATGCTAGCTAAAATGTAGACTTAAAAAAAGAGGCTATTACCGAGACTAACCACATAGAAGAATCTGAGCTTGAAATTGGTATTGATGCTGGTTTCAATTTGAGTGAGAAAGATAAAGAAAAGAAGAGAACGAATGAGTTATCTGAGACATATAAATTAAGAGTCTTATTTTCTTCAACCCTAGAAGTCGGTTCTTCCTCTCCAGCATCATCACCTCCTCTAGAACTAAAGTCGTCCTTGGTCACACCTGAGTACGTATGTTTAGAATCAAGTGACATCCTTTCAGTATCTATTGTATCAAACTTAACTCCTAATCCAAAAACTCAATTCATGAGTACTTTAAAAGAATAAATAGAAAAAATTCTCAACAAACAAGGGTCTGTGAATGGGTTTGTAAATTATCTTATTAACATTGAACAGATGAAAATGACTAAGAATGGGGTCGTGAACTACTTTCTGGAGATTAACAATAAAATACTAAAATTTATCAATAAAAGGATTATAGGCAATCTTCCTGAGATTGGCAATCCAAAACTATTGAAATTTGTCAATCTAATTTTTAATATAGGATAGGTAAGAGTCGATTAGTCTAGCTGAAGATGATAAACTTAATATTTTTTGGAAGATAACTCAGCTTCTACTTTTTAATATCTTTTGCATTCTATTTAGGTTAATAGAGTCTTGTTTAGTATTTTTTATAAAGATTTGAAGATAATATTGGCTAAATTGGAGAGAGAATCAATTTTGAAAAGATATCTGGATCAGATGATATCTCTTCTTTTCTTTCTTTTTGTCTGCATCTTTTTATTTTTCTTACTCCATTGAGGATAATATCGATTAAGTAGGGAGAGAATAATAATTTTTTTTTTAAGTCTTCGAGTAAGCTGGTATTTAACATTTAAGCATCGATTACACTTAAGAATTGAGTTAAACTAAGTAATTTTTTTTAAAAGTAAACTAATACATAAATCAAAGAGTTTGTGAGATATCGAGGGATCAAGTATTAAGAAAAATCAATAAAGAGTTAAGTTTAGAACTTAAATAATTTTTTTTGAGTATTTTTAAATTTTTCTACTAGCATCAAAGAAAAGTTCACTTCCTACAGACTTGTATAGGGTAACTATATGTTTCTTCATATATATATATATATATAAAGAATTTTTTTTTTTAAGTATTTTATATTGAATAATCAGGTCTTTTTGCCTAAGAAGCATTGAGTTTCGCATCAAAAAGTATGAAGAACAAAGAAGCTTTATTATAAAGCTAGTTTTAACTCATAGTCTATTTGATTTGAGCAAGTAAGTTTGAGGGATATTTTATACCTAGTGTCCTAAAGCTATCTGGTTCAGAAGTCTTTGGCTAAAAACTCACTATATGGGTCAGACAGAAAGCTTAAGGAGTTAAAATATTCAATAACGGTATAAATATTAAAAAAAATTTAAAAAAAATTAATAAATGAAGGACGGAAGTAACAATATACTTGTCTATATGAAGATTAATGATTTAGAGATAAAGGTAGGGGCAATTTAGAAAAAATTCAAAAAAAATTTAATATTTTTCACTTACCCTTCATATTGATTAATACTAATACTCTAATGACATATCTCACTTACACTTTATTGAATATCAGTGGTGCTCTTTTTTTGTCTGATAAAATTCGAAACTCTAAGTTAAAAGGTATTTAACTCTAAATCCTTTCTTTACTTGAGGACGAGCAAAGTTCAAATTGGAGAGTGTGATGAGTACTGAAAAAATATTAATAAAAATATTAATTTATATTTATTTTTTAAAAATTAATATTTTTATTTATTTTTTGTAGAAAATATTATCGTTAATAAAAAGAGCCCAATTTATAGGTTAAAATGAAGAAAATTTGAAGCACATCAGATTTAAAATGGATCCAAAATGAAGACTCAAATTTAGGCTCAAATTAGGCTAAAAATTAACCCAAAAATCAAATCAAACCAGCCCAAATTAATTCAAATCAACTGCTCGGTGCACGATGGACCAACCGATCGGTCCACAGGTCAAGGGTTGCGGTCCAAAGAAATTTGCCCGGTCCACAGTCGCAGTCCATGGGGCGGCTTGGCTCCTATGCACTGATCGATGGTTGAGAGACCGTGGAACACCCGATCGGATGGTCCAGAATGTGCTATCCCATATCAATCGATAGTGGCCCACTTTCAGTGTGCAATCCAACGACTGGTAGCAATTTTTAAGGGCGATCCAATGGTTGTGGTTGTTTTCGATCGGCAAAACTTAAATAAAAAGATTTTTTAGCGCCATTCGACGATCTGAAACCATCCACAAATGTGATCTAATGGTTGATGTTGATTTTGGCTAATTAAGACCTGATGCGATGATTTTTTGGACTGATCTGGAGCGTTGATGTGAGATCCGATGGTCAGAAAGCTGTGACGCAGCTTGGACACAATTTTGACATGATTTGTGACTCCATTTTTCACTAAAATTTTAAAAAAAATCCATCTATAAAAGGAGAGTCTGAGAATAGTAGAAAAATAGTACAAAAAAAATTAGAAAAAAAAAGAAGAGGTATAAGGATCCAAAGAGAATGAGAGAATTACAGTTTGCTCCATGGAGTACGAAAAAAGAAAGAGAAATTATCAACCATCTTTTTTACGAGGCTGCATCGATCAACTTCAGATTTTTGTTATAATTTTATTTTATTATTTTTTTCAAATTTTTTATAATTAAATTTTAATTTTAATTAATATAAAATTAATTTTATTATACTTTTAAATTTCTGCTCTTTACTTTTATTGTAAGTAGAAGCTAAGATCTAAATAGTAGATCTTAGTACTAAGTTTATTTTTTTGTACGTTTAATTTCTGTCTTCAGTTTACAATTTTATTTTTAAAATCTTTTTTTTTATAAAAATCAAAATTATCAAATCAAAATACTGTCTTCTCTGTGGATTCGATCTGACTCGCTACTTTCTATATATTTTTAATATTTTTTTAAAAAAATAAAAATTAATTTGATAATCATGATGTCCTAATAACAACATCGTGAGCTATCACAAGCATGAGGTTTGACAGTACTAAAGGTGTACGTTATCATATTATGAAGATGAGAGATATAGTTGCTCAACTCAAGTCTTTGAAAGTTAAGATTTCTGATACTTTTCTAGTCTATTTTATTTTGAATTCTCTGTCTACAGAATATGGTCTTTTCAAAATTTTCTATAACAACATAAAAAAAAAACCTATAATTAACTTTTGATCATGTGTGTTCAAGATGAAAAAAGATTAAAATAGAAAAAGTAAAAAATAAAGCATGAAAGTGCTAACCTAGCTTCTCATGGTAAAGAAAGAAAGAAAAAAAGTGTTCCTAAAAAGAAGAATACCGCAATGCCAATAAAGCACCATGGCAATAAAGTTGCATGCTTCTTTTACAAGAAAAAGGAACACATAAAGAAAGACTGCATAAAGTATAAAAAATAGTTTGAAAAGAAAGGTACTTTTATATCTCTAGTATGTCATGAATTCTTTTCTATTGATGTTTTGGTGGATTGATTCTAGTACTATAATTCACATTGCCAATGCCATGCAGGGCTTTCTCAATCTAAGGGACCTGAAGGAAATGAATAAAGTATCTATTCAGGCAATCAAATAAGTTCATATGTCGAAGCTGTGGGAACCTTTAGATTAATTTTAAATTTTGATTTTATTTTAGATCTTGAAAAATACTTTTGATGTTCCTAGTTTCTTTAAAAAATTTAGTTTCTATTTTCAAATTAACAGATATTGGTTTTGATTTTTATTTTAAAAATTCTGTAGTTAAACTATTTTGGAATAAAAGTGTTATTGGTACTAGTTTTTTTATGGATGGTTTGTATAAATTAGATTTGAATCTAAGTTTTGAATATAATCATTCATCTATACATGGTGGTAATATTGGCATAAAGAGGAACATTATTAAAGAGAACTCTTCAAGTTTATGGTACAAAAGATTAGCCCATATCTCTTTATAGAGAATAAAGAGATTTATAAATGATGGTATTTTAAAAGATGTTAATTTTACTAACATTGGTACTTGTTTGGATTGCATAAAGAAAAAGCAAACTAACAAGTCCTCTAAAGGTGCCAGAAAGAGTTCTAATATTTTGAAGATCATACACACTGATATCTGTGGATCATTTTCTACTTTCTATTTTAATGGTCAGAGATATTTTATCTCATTTATGGATGACTATACTAGATATATGTATCTCTATCTTCTCTTTTGAAAAAAAAAATGAGGCACTAGATGCCTTTAAGGTTTATAAAGTAGAAGTAGAAGAACAATTAGATAAGAAAATAAAGATTGTAAGATCTAACCAAGGTGGAGAGTACTATGCAAGGTATACTGAAAGGGGTCAGTCCATGGGCCTATTTGGTAAGTTCTTTGAAAAAGAGGGTATTATTACCTAATACACAATACTTAAAATACCATAACAAAATGGTATAATAGAAAGAAGAAACTGTATACTGATGGATATGGTAACACTACAAGAAATAAAATAATTAGCTACGCAAAAAAGGCATAGCTAAATATCTAAAAGCATCGTAAAAGATAACTACCGACGTAAAATGCATTGGCAAATAAGCATCGACAAAAGAGGGATCATTGATTTCATTTATCGATGCTTAAATTTTTTCATCAACAAATATTATGTTTTGTCGATGCTTAAAGTAAGTCTCATTGGTTCCATTTACCTATGCTTACAGAAAGCATCGGTAAAAATTTTTTAGCGACGCAAAATTAGCGTCAGAAATAGTCAATTTACCTACGCTTAAAAGGCATTGGCAAATATATATTTAGCAATGCAAATATTGTGTCGAAAAAGTTTTAGTTTGCCTATGCTTATTTTGCATCACTAATTTTCTTTTTTAGCGACACAAGATAAGCATAAGTAAATAGATTTAGCGACGCTACTTAGCGTCGATAGAGGTTACATAATGTTGCTAATGATGACACGTCCGACATCCCGGTATGCCCTATGGCGATGCTACAGTTAATTTACTAACGCTAATTAGTATCGCTAAATATATTTACCTACGCTTATCTTACATCGCTAATTATCCTTTTAAACAAAAAAGATTGATTACTTTCATGCCAATTTTTTATAATTTTTCTTGTAAACTTGTAGGAAAATAAACATATATAATATATACAATATATACACTATCTTCTTCATTCACACATATACCAGAATCAAATTCATTTTACTTTAATAATGACACAATCTATATATATATATATATAGCAAAATATTATGTTTATTTTTACAACCACACATATAGTAAAATAAGTATATATATAACTGTATAAAATGTCATATAAATATATACATCCATACAAAATAAACTCCACATGCCAAGCCATATCACAGATCTGTAAAGATTAAAAAATTAAGTTAGCAAACTAATTATTTATTAAATGATAAAAATATATAGATTAAAAATAATATAAAATAATATCGATCACAGGAGGACATCCATCATCATTATTAATAGAGTCATCATCATAGGTATCAGCAAGGACGTCGGGAGTCGGTGGGGGAGGCATTGAGCTTCACCCCAAATACTGTAATCTGAGACCTAAGCTCAATATTATCATGCTATAGGGATGCTATGTCCTCCTGAAATCTATGATATTTTTTCTCAGCTCGATGCATCTCCTCCTCATATCTCCTCTTTGCCTTACGCAGTCGAGCATCCACCTCACACAGACGAGCATCACAAGAAACATATGATGCTCTAGAGGAGCTGGGGGCCGCAACCGCATATCTCAACCCACAACCGCATATCTCAACCCTATAATATAATTAGATCTCCTACCAAATACCTCATCATAGACATCATCATCTATGGATGGGGTGGAGCCCTCAGCGATGGACTGGGATCGTATATGCATCATCCGCTCCTAATTAAGAAAAAAAAAATATAATCAAAAACCTAAACTTCATAATAAAATTAAAATATAGAACTTAATTAGTTAATACTTACATGTCTCTCCCTAGTCCTAGGAAGCCACTCTCCTATCTCTCGATGATGGGTCTTCTGGTAGACTTCAATCCATCCCGACAGCTATCCTGTCTCGATGTCCCTCTAAAATTTATGAATGTAAGTACACATACACACATATATTCTAATAAATTATTAAAGATGTATGTATATGCATTTACCAGCTCATATTAATGATGCGCAAATGATTTCGATCTGCCATAATGTATCACCATGAGCCTCGATTGGTTTTCTATATTCTTTTCACAAAAGGCCTAATACACAAATGCTTTCAAGATATAAGTGAACATATTACAATGCCTCATCAATTCAATAATTCATATTTTTATTATATATAATAGTTATATTCGATATGCAGGGTCCTCATACTTATTGCATAGGAGTTTCCAGTCAGAGCGTGAAATATTCTTGTGGGGTGTCTCACATGCCGCCGCCACCCCATGTGCATTGAAGACCTCCTTCCAGTGGCTATAGAGCTTATATCTGAACCCCTTAAGCAACCTCTCCATATGCCTAAAGATAGCCTCCTGCACACGTTGGGTATCAATCTCCTTGTCAAAGTCGCGCTGCACAAATAACATACAACATATGAGATTTAAAAAAATAAAAGTTAAATAATTATCAAATTAAATATAAAATAAATAAAAAAATTATATTTAAAAAATATAACATAATTTATATTTAGTTACCTATAAATGGTCGAGGAGGATCTGCTTTTGTGGCTTCATTACTCTCCGCCAGTCGAATATAGTCAAGGGAGCATTCGCTCGGACAATAATATCAACCTCATATATGTATGGATCCCTGATATGGCACTGAAGTGGTAGATCATATTCTGATGGGATGACAACCCTCATCCTCTCCTCGGGATGTGCCCTCCTCCACTCCTCCAACTACTTATTTCTAATGGCTCCATGAGTCCGCCTAATGACAATATCAGCTGCAGCAAAATACAAGCTTAAAATTAGTTATTTACACATCATAAAAATTTAAAATAAATTAAATATAAAAAATCATAATATATAAAATCAATCTATCATGGCAGGAGATGATGTGCCTACCTCAGTGGATAGCTATCGAGATGAAGAGATACCAACATCTCCGTATGGGTCCCTCTTGTCGGATGGTCCTCCTGGTGGCATAACTTAAAATTAGTTATTTATATATGATAAAAAATTAAAATAAATTAAATATAAAAAATTATAATATGTAAAATTAACCTGTCATGGCAGGAGATGATGTGCCTGCCTCAAGATGATGTGACCGCCATTGAGATGGAGATGTACCGACATCTCCATATGGGCCCCCCTGCATGACCGACCTTATGGTGGCATGCTTCAGTCTCACGGAACAGCTATCAGCTATTAACAATAATAAGATTAAAGTTTTTCTAAAATATCCAAAAATGGAGCATCCAAGAGTCGATCTCGATCGAAATTGATTCTTGAACGAGAATCTATAACTAAATGCAATTTAACTACCATCTCTATATATATATTCAGGGATGGATTATTCAAAAAGATATGCAAGGAAGAATAAAGAATGAGTTCATTTTAGAACTATTAGAGCATGAAGTAACTATAAAATTTGCCACATCAGTTACTATAAGGCAAACTATCAGTCAGCATGCAAGATGTCCATAAGAAATTCAACACATGAAAAAAGATGACAGTACTGAAAAAGCCACATGAAAAGAACAAAAAGATAATAAAAGAGTGTCAAACAGAGGAAAAATCAGAGGCTCCGCTTTGCCTAGTTTCATACATTGAGGAAGGTCTAACAGGCAGCACTTGGTTGCTTGCAAAAATAGCAAGCCATCCAAATTTGTGGCATCAGTTAGAGTTAGGCAAAATAGTAGTCAGTATGCAAGATGTGCATGGCTACTTCAACTAGGGTTGCTCATTTGATTTTAATCGACTCAATCTAAAAATCAAATAATAGAAAAATAAAAATCAAAAATCAAACAGAAATCGAACCAAAAAATTTTGGTTCGTTTTTTGATTTTTTATAATTTTTATTTTTAATTATAAATAAAATTAATAATAAATAAAATATAACATATTAAAAACCACATCATCTCTAATAACAAGCAATCAAGCATCACAACAAATTATAATAATAGATCAGCCCTAACTATATTTGGTTTGATTTCGGTTTGATTTTTTGATTCGATTCGGATCGATTTTTAATCTGAAACTGAATCATGAATAGCTCTAACTTCAACAGATATCGATTGGCATATATAGATGTAGGTGCTCTCGTAGATGCAAGCATATAATTTCAGCACTTGAAATATCTTCATGGAGATACCAAGGCAAATCATCACAGCCTCTAACCGCAGAAAAGAAAAGGAAGCAGCAAAAATGAATGCATAAATGAATGAATAAAGCAGCAGAAACAGCAGAAGGAAGCAGCACAAGGCTTCCCTCTCTGGCTCATGAACACCCACCCTATGTCACGAAGCACACCCCACCCCCCCTCCTCCCTCTCTGGCTCAACACCCCCCTACGACCATGTTTCCCATGGCTAAACCCCCTCCCTCCCTCCCTGCCCCTCCCCCCACCGACGCTGCTTGCGATGGCATTCCCTATGGATGAAACCCCGAACCGCCTCCCCACCCCTCTCTGGCTCAACACCCCACTACGATGGTGTTCCCCATGGTCGAACCCCCGAACCCCCTCCTCGCCCCTCTCTGGCAATCTATGTGGGAAAAGGTCTTACCTTTAAACCGAGGGGGAGGAAGGGAGAGATGTAGTAGAGGATCGATGCTGGTGGTGGGGATGGCATGGCGATGGGGATCGGCAATGGCGGCAGGGTGAAGTCGAACAGAGCGAGGGAGGCACGGCGACGGGGATCGACAGCGGTGGTCAGGTGAAGAAGAGCAGAGTGGGAGCGGCTGGCACGCGGTAGTGACTATAGCAGCAGTGGCAGCAGTGGAAATCGACGACGAGAGAGGGAGAGAGGGAGTGAGAGAGCCGAGGGAGAGGGAGGGAGAGAGCCGAGGGAGAGGGAGGGAGAGAGGGTTCGGCGGGAGTGGGTTCGGTAGAAGAAATAGAGGGAGATGATTCGGCGGGAGACAAAAATGCATGGAGGAGAAAAGGGGTTTGGTGGGGAAATGGATTTCGGCAGTGCTGATATAGCATTGATATATTTTTTTTCAAAATATTTGCCACTGCAAAAATTGCATAGGTAAATATAATAATTACTATGCAATTATTGATCGTCGGCAAATGACTTTTTTTTCTATGCAAATTTTGCATAGATAAATGATTTTTCTTATTATTTTTTTCAAACTATTTATCAACATTAATTTTGTGTAGGCAAACATGATAGTTACCTATGCAATACTTGAGCGTCGGCAATAAGAGGTAGAATATAATTTTTTTCTATTTTTCTTTGAATACGATATAATTTTAAAGTTTAAAATTCATCTTCATCATTCATTATCTAAATAATTATTGTTAGAGTATCGTTACAAAAAATTATCTTGATCTGATAGCCCTAGCTATGTCGATCGATAAAATTTGATTTTGACGGTCACGAATGATCGCATAATGATCTAATAGATAAAGACCACCGATGAGTCTGAAAATTTATAATGATGATCTCAGTGGTATTTATAACATGCTATCAAAATTTTACTTCGATCAGACATCATTATCATGATCAATTTAGTGCGGGATGATTTGGATCGTTAAATGAAAATGAGTGATCAAAAGACCAAATGGCATCCGATTATAAGATAATTTTTTAGATAAATGATCTTTACTACTACTTTGATTATCTGTATGGTAATGATTGTAAAATCTAAGTCGTGTGTGTATGAACCATCCACGTTCAGTAGATCTTATAAAAGCACATGTATAATTACTTATGGACTCTAAGAATGAGTATCAAGAGATATATAATTTTGGATCGTTCATATATATGCAGTTTGAATTTTATAATCACTATCACACAAATGATCAAAGTAGTAGCAAAGTTCATTTATCTAAAAAATCATCTTATAATTAGACGTCGTTTGACTTTTTGATCACTCATTTTTTATTTAATGGTCCAAATCATCCCATGCTAAATTGATCATGATAATGATATCCAATTGAAGTAAATTTTGATAGTGTACTATAAATATCATTGAGATCATCATTATAAATTTTTGGATCTATCGGTGTCTCTATCTATCAAATCATCATGCGGTCATTTGTAGCCATCGAAATCGAATTTTATTGATTGACATAGCTAGGACTATCGGATTGAGGCAATCTTTTATGACGATACTCTAATGATAATTATTTAGATAATGAATGGTGAAGATGAACTTTAAATTTTAAAATTATATCAATAAATTATTTAGATAACAGTAAATTTTTAATGAAAAAAATTAATTAAAAAAAAAATCTTTGTCGATGCAAAAGTTGCATAAGTGATAATGTTAATTGCCTACACTTACATTTTGCATAGGTAATTAGCCTTATTGCTGATGCTAAATTAGCATCGATAAATAATTTTACTTTTTTATTAATTTTTTTAATTTTTTAAAATATTTATCGATGCTAAATTAGCATAGGCAATAAGGCTAATTGCCTACCCTACGATATTGCATAGGCAAATAGGCTTATTGTCTACGTAAATTTAGTATTAGTAAATGATCTTCCTTTTTATTAATTTTTTTTTTTTGATGAAATATTTGCTGATGCTAAATTAGCATAGGCAATTAAGCTTATTGCCTACGTAAAATCTAAGTGTCGGCAATTAAGCTTATTGCCTTTGCTAACTTAGCATCGACAATTATTTTTATTTTATTATTATTTTTTTAATTTTATAAAATATTTATTGATGCTAAGTTAGCATAGGCAATGAGGTTAATTGCCTATACTTTGATTTTGCATAGGCAATAAGCTTATTGCCTACGTAAATTTAACATCGATAAATGATATCTTTTTTTATTAATTTTTTATTTTGGCAAACCATTTGTCGATACTAAATTTACATAGGCAATAAGCCTATTTATCTATGCAAAATATAAGCATAGGTAATTAACCTCATTGCCTACGCTAACTTAGTGTCGGCAACTGATTTTATTTTTTATTAATTTTTTTTTTTTCATAAAATATTTATCGATGTGAAATTAGCATAGACAATGAGGCTAATTACCTATCTTATACTTTACGTAGGCAATAAGCTTAATTACCTACACAAATTTAGTATCGACAATTTATTAATTTTTTTATTTTGAAAAATTATTTACTGATGCTAAATTTTTATAGGTAATTAAGCTTATTACCTATGTAAAACTAAATTATAGGCAAATAATTTTTTTTATTTTTTTTAGTTTCATAAAATATTTGTCAATGCTAAATTAGTGTAGATAATGAGGCTAATTACCTACGCTTCAATTTTACGTAGGCAAATAGGCTTATTGCCTACATAAATTTAGCATCGACAAATGATCTCTTTTTTATTAATTTTTTATTTTGACAAACTATTTATCGACGATACTCTTGCATAGGCAATTAACTTCATTACCTACGCTAACTTAGCATTGACAATTAATTTTATATTTTATTAATTTTTTTTATTTTGATAAAATATTTATCGATGCTAAATTAGTATAGGCAATGGAGTTAATTACCTACGCTTACATTTTGCATAGTTAAATAGGCTTATTGCCTATGTAAATTTAGCATTGGTAAATGATCTCCTTTTTTATTAATTTTTTTATTTTAGCAAATCATTTGCTGACACTAAGCTAGCATAGGCAATAAGCGTATTTGCCTACGGTTAGATTTTACGTAGATAATTAAATTATTGCCTACACTAAGTTAGCATTGATAAATAGTTTGCAAGAATAAAAAATTAATGAAAAAGTTACCTATGCAAGATAGAAGCATAGGCAATGAGATTAATTATCTATATAAGATATGAGCGTAAATAATTAGTCTTATTGCCTACGCAAGTTTTACATCCGCAAATATTTTTGCAAAAATAAAAAATTAATAAAAAAATTATTTGCCGATGCTACATTTGCATAGGTAATAAGCCTAATTGCTTACTCTTCTGTCTTGTATAGATAATTAACCTCATTGCCTATGCTAATTTAGCATCGATAAATTTTTTATAAAAATAAAAAATTAGTAAAAAAAATATTTATTGATGCAGGATTAGCGTAGGCAATGAGATTAGCTACCTACGAAAAATGAAAGCATAGACAATTAGGCTTATTGCCTTCGCAAATTTATCATCGATAAATGGTTTGAAAAAATAAAAAATTAAGACCTCCCATTATCAATGCTTTATTTTAAATGCCGACACTATGTTAGATCGATAATTATAATTTGCAATGTTATCTCTTAAGCATAGCTAATTATTCTCTTTTTGTTGATGTTTATCCATTTGCATAGCTAATTATTTTCTTTACCTACACAAAATTTTGTGTAGATAAATATTGCATCGGCAAAATCTCTATTTCTTATAGTGTAAGGAGTACGATTAGTAACTTTAAGTTTTCATTATTTCTTTGGAGTGAAGCATTAAAGATTGCAGTGTACGTCTTAAACAGGGTTCCATCGAAATCTGTACTTAAAACTTCTTTTGAGTTGTAGAAAGGATGGAAACTAAATTTAAGTCACTTACATATATGAGGATGTCTAGCTGAGGTTAGGATTTATAATTCATACTTAAAGAAATTGTATTCCAGAATAATTAGTGGCTATTTTATTGGCTATATGATAAACTCTAAAGGATATAGATTTTATTGTCCCAACCATGTACCCAAAATAGTTGAATCTAGGACTGTTAAGTTTTTTGAGGATTATAAACTTAGTGAGAGTGGTTTTCCTTATATGGATGAATTTGAAAAAATAAGAGATTAAATTAATTAATCTACAAAAGATATGAAATTGATTATTATTCAAGCAGATCTATAAGATCATGAATAACCAATTCAAGAACAACGACTCCATGAAAAACAAGTTCATATTGAGCCTACTATTGAGAATACTCAAAATACAGATGTAGTGGGATTAAAAAGATCCACAAAAGAAAGAATGTCTGCAATTCCTAGTGATTACATTGTCTACTTACAGGAATTCAACTTTGATATTGGGCCTGATAATGATCCTAAGTCATTTTCACAAGCCATGAGTGAAAATAAATCCACATACTGATATGATGCCATGAAAGATAAGATAGAATCTATGACTAAAAATCAAGTCTGGGATCTCATTGAATTACCTAAAGATGCTTCAGCCATTGGCTATAAATAGGTCTATAAGATTGAAAGAGACTCCTTAGATAATATTGAACAATATAAGGCCAAACTTATAGCTAAGAATTTCACTCAAAAGGAAGGCATTGATTATCATGGAACCTTCTCTCCAGTTTTAAAGAAAGATTCATTGAGGATAATCATGGCTTTAGTAGCTCATTTTGATTTAGAGTTACAACAAATAGATGTGAAAATAGTATTTCTGAATAAAAATTTGAATGAGACAGTGTACATAACTCAGTCTGAAGGTTCTATATAGATAAAGATAGTCACCTTGTCTACAAGTTAAAGAAGTCCATATAGAGACTTAAATAGGCCTCTTGCCAATGGTATATGAAATTTCATAATGTTATTAGCTCTTTTAATTAGCTTTACAAAGAACATCGTGGATCAATGTATATATCTTAAGGTTAGTGGGAGTAAATACATATATCTGATTCTATATGCAGATGATATATTACTTGCAAGTAGTGATTTGGGTTTGCTAAAGGTGACCAAACTATTTTTTTCTCAAAACCTTGAGATGAAGGATATGAGTGAAGTCTCTTATGTCATCGATATAAAGATTTACAGAAATAGATCACAAAAGATTTTAGATTTGTCTCAAAAGGCTTATATCAAAAAGATTTTGGAAAGATTTAAAATGTTATATTATACTCCTACAGTTGCACCCATTATGAAAGGTGACAAATTCAGTCAGAACGAATGTCCACAAAATAAACTGAAAAAAGAGCAGCTGAAGAATATCCCATATGCATTTACAGTGGGAAGCTTGATGTATACATAGGTCTGTACAAGATCTGATATTGGATATGCAGTAGAAATTTTTGGTAGATACTAAAGCAATCTTGATCTTGATCATTGGAAAGCTACAAAGAAAGTTATACGGTATCTACAAGGAATTAAGCATTATATACTTACCTATAGACACACTGATCACTTAGAGGTGGTTGATTATTCAGATTCAAATTTTGGTGGATATGTGGATACAAGAAAATCTACTTTAGGATATATGTTTCTTCTTGCTGGTGGTGCTATATCTTGGAGAAGTAATAAGCAATCTATAGTTGCTTCATCTACTATGGAGGTAGAGTTTGTTGCATTTTATGAAGCTACTTCATAAGCAATATGGATGAGGAATCTCATTTTTGATTTAAAAGTTATCGATTCTCTTGCAAGATCAATAAAGATTTATTGTGATAACTCCATTGCAGTTTTTTTTTTTAAGAATGATAAAAATAAAAATCATAGTAAGTACATCGATATAAAGTATCTTACTATTAAAGATCACATCAAGAAGCATGAAGTTGATATCCAGCTTATCAGTGCTGAATTAATGATTGCAGATCCCATGACTAAAGGATTATCAGCCAAACAATTTAAAAATCATGTGGATCATATGAAAATCATTAGTTCAATTGTTGTTTGATTTGCTTTTTCTATAAATATTTATGACATTCCTAGAAATAAAGGATACAATTTTTGGTTATGCACATAAAGTTCATGTCATAAAGTTGGACTCTAAATAACTAATAGAAAGTTATTCATAAAAAAAAGTATAAAGTACTTAAATAAGAGATTTTATACATCGTGATGCATGAAAGGAAATATTCAATTTATAGAATATAATCGCCCTGATTCATGTATTAAAATTTCTTATTTAAATGAGAGTTTTGACTTGAGTTGATTTATGGCCATATTATAGTTTTGTTTATCACCTATTCAATATCTTAATTGTAACATATGGGTTAAGTGAGAGAATATTGTGCTCGTCCCAATATTAGAAACTTGATGTGGTCCACATGTGACCTAATTATTAAAGACAATTCAAGATAATTTAGATGATAATAACTAATTAAAACTCTTTTGAGATAAAGATGAACTCTGATCAAAATAAGGACTCCACTATGGTTATGATTTCTTAATGGACAGAAAATTATGTTAATCTAAAAAAATCTCTGGTCTAGTCTATAAATATAGCCTGTAACTTTTCATCGGTAATAGGTATCGAGATCCATTAGGCATAGATTGGAAGAACTCTTTTGCAATACTCTTTTGTAGGATTGGAGTAGAGTAGATTCATCTTGCAGATCCATCTTCCAGTATTTTCGTAACGTTCTTTATCCCTGATCTATTTTTGGACTTGAACAACAATGATTGGAGGTATGTTAATTCTGCATCAAGATTAAATTTCCTATAGGATCATTATATTTTGCATCTTCATCATCTCATTCCATATATCAAGTCAAAAAAATAATGAAATAGCTAACAAATATCTGTTGTGATCAGAGTATCTCTTTACCTTCTTTTCATCCTTTCCAATGATAATTTGTCATTATCACTCAATAAAATGAACAATCTGGTAAGAACTTCTTCTAAATATTTCAAAGGGATGCACAATAGTCTACTCTCCAATGTAGGCAAAATAGGCCTCAGATCTGGAAGCAAAGCATAAGCTATTCCCAAGCATTTTATGGCCAATGTGATCTAGAGGTGCTGATTGAAAGTTGGAGGATATGATGAAAATTGCGTGTTATATGCATAGGCAATAACAACCTTTGCATGATGTTTTTTAAATTTTTTGGAATCATTATTCACGATTTAACTTGTGCCATTATATAATAAGCAGCAGCTTACACTATTGTTTAGAGATGAGTTACACATATTAATGGTTGAATATCATTACGCATGTTCATAGTTTAGAGATGAATAACTCCCTTTATAGAAGAAAAATTTATAATTAAATTGAAAAGAGAAAAAATGATGGGTTAGACTCTATTTGCACAGTGTTAATGTTCTCCTCTACTTTCCTAGTTCCTATAGAAAATTAGTTGAGTCCTCATATGAAGTTCCATTTCAAATCTGTTTCAAAGTCAATAGGGATTAATATATTAATTTCATGATTTTTGATTGCTAAAACTTGGTTTTATTGGTGCCTATTTCAATCTGTGCATTTTATATGTTGATTCATGACTATATTTTATAAGAAAAAAAATGCAAGGATAAAAGAAATTTGATTCTAGGTTTATATTTATCACATATATTAAAATTGGCCATTTGTAGTTGTTAAGGAATTGTTTAATTATAAAGAAATTGGTTTAAGAGAGCAAGGTCCCAACAAGCTTGTACCATCAAGATTGATTGATCATCATCTAGTACTTTTAAATTTATTAGATATGATTTTCTCATATATTTAATATTTATTTGCTTTCCTATCAAGATCCGTTCCCTTTGACTTATGCCGTATTCTATGATGTTTAGCATGATGTATTGCATATTTTTCTAAAATTTCATACTTTTATTGTTTGCTGCTTGATTTTCATTCTAAAAGTTAGTATTTTCATTTTTAGATGTGGGGTAATATATATTTTACAAGTATTGATTTTTTTTAGTAATTTATGTTCTCATTTGGATAGATTGTTTTATTAATATCTTATTCTAAAATGGATGAAAATGAGACTGTTGAATATATAAGGGATGAGGATGACAAAGATGAAGATACTACTGAAGCTATTAAAAGTGACAAAGATTCTAAAACAATATCTTCGATATAGAATTACTTTATTGAGAAAAAAAAATTTGATGGATTAATAGCTATATACAAATATTATAAAAAGATATTGAGTAAATGTACTAAAAAAGAAATAAGTCATCTAAAATGATATCTTGAAAATATTTATAAGAAATATCAAAAGAATTTGGTTAATCAAATATTTATAGCAGCAAGTTCAAAAGATCTAATGAAGTCTTTTAAATTCAACCAAAAAAAGAGTAAAAAAGTTTTTACAAAATTTATTATATATGTCAAGCTTCTATTTCATACTATTGAGCATCTTTTATTCTAGATTTTATAAGATCTATTCAACCATTATTTAATATTATTGGTTATAAGATAGTAAGAAGTGATTGTATGGCTTTATACTAAACAAAAAAAAAAAATTGCATGATGCATTTAAAAAATTAAGTTCTCAAATTAATTTTACTAAGATATTTAGACATCAAATCAAAAAATTGATTATATTTCTCTTACGGGATATTATATTGATTTCAAATTTATTTTACATAAGAAGATAATTGGTTTCATGAAACTAACATACCTTCATGCAAGTTTTGTAATTGAAGATGTGATTGGAAAGTGTCTTCTTTCAATGAAATCTGAATTTTAAAATATGTGCTATAATTAAAAGGATTCAAGATCATTTTTGTTATGCAACATTATTTAATGGGGAGTATAGTCATATTAGATATTGCGCATACATATTAAATATTATGTTTTAGGATAGGATGAAAATAATTCATGAAGCCATTGAATACATAAGAGAGATTATTAGATAGGCGTCTATATCTCCATCTCGAATGCAAGAATTTAATAAAATTGTGCAACATATGAAACTTTCTACTAAAAAAGGGCTCATTTTGGATATTGTTACAAGATGAAATTTTGCTTATGAAATGTTGACTGATGTAAATACATATAAAGATATTTTTATTAGATATACAATTGAGCATTCATATATATATATATATATATATATATATATATATATATATATATATATATATATATATATATATATATATATATATATATATTTCAACAATGATAAATAGAAACAAGTTGATATGATTCTTAAATTCTTAGAAGGCTTTCTAGATGCCACTAAAGTATTTTCTGGTTACAAGTATCCCATATCTAATTTTTATATAAAAGAAGTTTAGAAAATTAGGGCTTTATTGATATATGGGTGTGTTGATACTAATGATACATTGAAGCAATTGATAAATAAAATACAAAAGAAGTTCAATAAATATTGATCTCAATGCAATATTTTATTAGTTGTTGCTTCTAGTTTGGATCTCAGATCAAAGTTGATATTTATAAAGTTTTGTTATCAAATGATATTTGATGTGGAAGAGAGCAAGAAGAATATTGATGATATTCATGCTTGTCTTTATAAATTTTATAATGAGTATGTAGATACAACAAGAGTATAACCTTCTATAGGTTCAAGTGAGCTAACATCTGATTTTGATGGACAAAATAATAAGAGTTTAGTTTCTTTTTTTAACTTTAGTAAAATAAAACGTGACATAGATTTTGTTCAATTTAGAAATTAAAGTTCTTCGAGAAAGCCAAAGAGATGAGAGCTAAATAGTTTTTTAGATGATGATGCACTTTCTAATTTGAGGGATAAATAGTTTGATATATTAGCATGGTAGAAGAGCAATACAGTAATCTATCCTATATTATTGAGAATGGCTAGAGTTATTCTTGCTATTCCAATCTCTACTATTTTATCAGAATCGATATTCAGTACTAGTGGTAAAGTTAAAGATCAGTATCAGAGTTCATTAAGCTCATCTACTATTGAGGCTTTAGTTTATATCTAAGATTGGCTTCGTGAAGAATATGATGAAGGTATATAAATATTTAAAATTTATACTATATTTTTTATTTGCTTATAGTACTTATATTCAAAAATTTATGATTGATGTGTGTTAATAGTTTCAAGTAGTTTGAATTTTTTAAAATTGAATACGGATGATAGCACCCCACAGCGGCTAAGTAGTAAAATTGGGATATAGATATAATATTCTATAACCATCTTTACAATTTTTTTAATCCATATCAAGTTACAAAATTTCATATTTAAATTTCTTCATCTTCTATTCTAAATGCAGGTTTTTATGATAATGGATGAATGAAGATAAAGGAAAACTAATTTGCTAGAATTGAAAAATATTTTCTTTAGCTATTGGATCATATTTTGTTTTAATTAACCTTTGGTTGGATTTATTGGACCATTTTGAAAGTTCTTTATATTTTTCATTTTATTACTTCTCTCCTAGATTGGCCTCTTATTTCTACTGGGTCTCTATTTGTCTGCTAACAGCTGTGGAATTCAGCTGTGCTTTGTACGGTTTATATAGCTTTCTAATCCACTAACTTGGTTCTTGTTATTTTGCTGCTCAATATTGTACTTAGGTATTAGATGGATTTCTACTGCAATAATTTCTCTTATATTATTTTGTTCTATATTATGCCATCTATTTGTCGTTATTTTATAGCATATCTACATATCTAATGATCAACTGGGCTCATAGAGACATTTTGTATATGGTCATCGATGATCGGAGTTTTTATGTTTCGACTGATTTCATTAGTTTTAGACATAAACTAGCATTTTCTATGTACTATATTTAATTCTTCAATCCATGATCTTCTATTTTCTTTTTTGATGCACAATATATAGTCTCTAGATTGTAGACTTAAAATTGAATTCAATTATTTTCTTTTTTGTTTTCTGAGCTCTGATGGAATAGATAAAGTTTATAGATAGTTTGCCAAGCCTTATGTGTTATGCGGATGATCACAGGACGTGAGATAAGAAATGCACCAGCAATGCACCAAAGAGGGATGACTGAGAGGATCCCTCCTTGTAGATGGCGACTAAGGTTTTGGTGTGTAAACTGAGGGAAGGAGAGAGAGATTGAGGGAGAAAGGCTATTGTATTAGTTCCTCATAATATGTTATCATACATGATTTATATATCCTAGGGTTTCCACACAAACCCTAATAAACCCCTGCTGAAAAACTCTCCAGACTAATCCAAATGCACTCACCCAAATTCATGAATATCCATGGTCTGATCATGTACTCACCCTTTGAGTTAGGCCTCTTAAGACCCATCAAATCAGACCTTAAGACTCTAGGATCAAAACCAATCCTAGGCTCAAACAGAAATCCCACACTGTTCTGTTCCACGACTCGAGCTGGCTCAGTCAGACCCTGAGTCGGCTTGACTGTCGTGCCAGTAGCATGCCATGAAATACTGCTCTCTGTTTGGCCTTTGAGCCAGCTCTCTCAGGAATCCGAGCCAGCTCGAGCTGATCTGAGTCGAGTCCTTCAAGATCCAAGCCAACTCCACTGATGGCAAAATCCTTTTGCTTGATTTCTCGCTCCACCTTGCATCCCAAGTATCCGAAGCTCCAACCAAGCTTCTCGAAGTTCTCACCAGTACGAACCTCGAGCCCGTAGAAGCTGTTCTCCATCTCCACTCTAGGACCACTCCCGTCTTAGCGAATTTGGAGTCTATCACTCTGACTCCACTTGTGGTGACCTCCAAGGCTATAAGGGCACCACAGAATCCCAACAAACTCCATCTTGGTGCCCTCAAAGCCTTGGCGATCATCGCTCTTCACCAAATTTGATTCTCTACACAACCTGACCAATGAGGAGTGAAACCAACTGTGCAGAACTTCTCACCACCGCAGTATATCTCAGTCCTAAAGCTATTCGAGAGACCGCCACCACCTTCCTTATGACTGAAAACCTCATCCTATGTCCGAGCACTCCTCTATTGGTCCTTTCATCAATGGCTATACCCACCACTGATCCAACAGCTACATCCACTGCTGCCATCATGACTCCACCTGTCACGACACCCAGCGACTCCACCTATCACTGCTCCAGCAAATCTAACCACCGCTGCTCCACCTGCGACTCCAACAGTTGCAGCTCCACTGATGCAGCCTATGGCTGCCTGTCGCTGCTCTAGTAGCTTAGATCACCACTGTTCCTGTGGCTGTGACCACTATTGCTCCTACGACATACTCCACCGCAGCATCGAAAACTCTTGGAGTGACTGCAGCTCCACTCCCATGCCTCTGACTCTCCTATGGCCCAAGCTGGTGGAAGCCTCCTCATAGGTCCCCAAGTTCTCCATCATTGCTGTAGCATCAAACTCCGATGCATACACCTCTAGTCTATCTCCTGGTGCCCACTCATTGTTGTCCGAGCGTCTGGAAAACTCCACCTTCCTCTTTACCTCTTCGCCTAGAGCCTATGCCATGATTATGATCTTCCTCATCATCTATGAAGGAACCTCTCTCCGATGCTCATCCTTCTCCATGTGGGGACACACAAATCCTCTGTGCTCCACCTCCTTGTGATCCGACGACCTCACAATTGGCAGATCCAATAAGCAAACCATCAATAGTCCAATTTGCACTGACTGGATCTCCGACTGATCCTCCATGATTGAAGCAATCACCGTGACCTCTTTGGATACAACAGATCCCTCCAACTAGTACAAACAACTCCTCAGCCTCCTCCCTCTTATCACAATCCTATCACCCTTGGAGACATTCAGAACCCCCGAATTACTTTTGAAAGTGCAACCTTTTTTCTGCAAGTGTCCAAGTGATACTATGCTCCTCTTGAGATCTGAGACATGATGCATATCTGTCAATATCTGCACCCTCCTGTCAAACATCCTCAGCCTGATGGAACCTACTCCTGCAACACCATAAGAGCTCCCATCTCCAAGTATCACTCACTGCCCCTCACCCACCTATGCGTAAGAAGTAAACCATGCTTGGTGAGATGTACAGTGATAGGAGCTAGCTGAATCCAGTACCCAATGATCTGCCTCCCCTCTGTGTCTCGTCGATAATATTAGTAAATTATCTGATACATCACTTTCAGCCATTGCACTGGATGACTCCAACTTGAAACTTTCTCCTTTTTCCTTCCTCTGTGGTAATCTCTCCTCAGGTGCCCTAACTTTCTGCACCTGTAGCATCGTACCTCCCTATTATCCTTTGGAGATTTCTGCCTCTCCACTGTCTGGCATCTATCCTTTCCCCTCATAGGCCTCTCACCGGCCACCATGGCATCTAGAAAAATCCCCATACTACTTCTCACCATCCGCTCCCTCTGCTCATTTGTCCGAAAGACGGACACTATCTCCTTATAGACCAGTGTCTCCTTCCTGTATAACAGAGTCATCACCAATAGATCAAAGCTCCTGGGTAGCGAGCACAGCAACAACAGGAATATATCCTCCTCCTTTAGAGCCACACCCAAATTGAGTAAATCAAGCCTCAACTGGTCAAACCGCTGAGCATTCCATAGTATATCTCTACCTTCTTCCATCCGAAGGCTATAGAGCTGTTTCATCAGCATGAGTTTGTTGTACATATTCCTCCTCATAAACAGGGTGTGCAATCTTGACCATAATCCCTTGGACGCCTTCTCTTCCAGTATATTATACAATACCAAATCAGCCAAGCACCATCAAATCAACGAACAAGCCCTCTTCTCTAGAGAACTCCAAGCTCGATCTGTCATCCCCTCTAGCTTTTCCTCCAAAGTCAGATCCAGCTCCTGCTGAACCAATAGATCTTCCACTCTAGTTCTCTACATCGAGAAGTTTTTCTTTCCATCAAACTTTTCAAAATCGATCTTCATTTCACTGCTCATGATGTCTCAAACCACAATCACAATCATCGTAGATCTGATTGAAGAAAAAATACTTCGACAGAAAATCTGATGAAGAACCTCACTAATCTCTTCAACAACTCCTGGCATCTTCTTCATTCTCCACGCTACCTTCTAGCCTAGATACTAATTGTTGTGCAGACGACCACAGGACGTGGGACAAGAAATGCACTAGCAATGCACCAAAGAGGGATGGCTGCAAGGATCCCTCCTTGTAGATGGCAACTAGGGTTTTGGCATGCAAACTGATAGAAGGAGAAAGAGATTGAGGAAGAAAAGCTATTGTATTAGTTCCTCACAATATGTTATCATATATGGTTTATATACTCTAGGATTTCCATACAAATCCTAATAAATCCCAGCTGAAAAACTCTCCAGACTAACCCAAATATACTCATCCAAACTTATGAGCACCCATGGTCTGATCATGTACTCACCCCTTGAGTTAGCTCCCTTAAGACCCATCAAACCAGAACTTAAGATCCTAGGATCAAAACTAATCCCAAGCCCAAATAGAAATCCTGCATTATTCTGTTCCATGACTCGAGCCAGCTCGATCAGACCCTGAGTCGACTCGATTATCGTGCCAGCAGTGTGCCATAAAATACTGCTCTCTATTTGGCCTTCGAGCCGGCTCTCTCAGGGGTTCGAGCCGGCTCGAGTTGATCCGAGTCGATTCCTTCAGGATCAGAGCAACTCCACTGATGGCAAAATCCCTTTGCTTGATTCCTTGCTTCACTTTGCATCCCAAGTATCCGAAGCTCCAACCTAGCTCTTCGAAGTTCTCACCAGCACGAACCTCGAGCCCATGGAAGCTATGTTCCGCCTTCACCATAGGACTACTTTTGTCCCAGTGAACCTAGAGTCTATCACCCTGACTCCACTTGTGGTCACCTCTAAGGCTATAAAGACACCATAGAATCCCAACAATCTCCACCTTGGTGTGCTCAAAGCCTTGACGATTATGACTCTTCACCGAGTCCAATCCTTTGCACGACCTGACCAATGAGGAGTGAAACCAACTGTGCAGACCTCCTCACTACTGCAGTATATCTTAGCTCTGAAGCTATCCAGGAGACCACTACTGCCTTCCTTATGGTTGAAAACCATGTCCTACATCTAGGCACCTCTCTGTTGGTCCTTTCATCAATGGCTATACTCACCACTGATCCAGCAGCTACATCCACTGCTGCCACTGTGACTCCACCTATCACGACACCTAGCGACTCCACCTATTGCTGCTGTAGTGGATCTAACCACCGCTACTCCACCTGTGACTCCAACAACCACAGTTCCAGCGATGCAGTCTGTGGTTGCCCGTCGTTGCCCCAGTGGCTCCGATCACCATTGCCCCAGTGGTTGTGATCATCGTTGCTCCTGCGACATGCTCCACCGCAGCATCGAAAACTCCTGGAGTGACTGCAGCTCCACTCTCCTGCCTTCGACCGTCCTATGGCCCAGACTGGTGGAAGCCTCCTCATAGGTCTTCGGGTCCTCCATCGTTGTTGTAGCATCAAACTTTGATGCATATATTTCTAGGCCATCTCCTGGTGCCCGCTCACTACTGTCCGAATGTCTGAGAAACTCTACCTCCCTCTGCACCTCTCCACTTAGAGCTCGTGCCATGGTCATGGCCTTCCTTATCACCTGTGAAAGAACCTCTCTTCAGTGCTCCTCCTTCTCTATGTGTGGGCACACAAATCCTCCGTGCTCCACCTCCTTATGATATGACGATCCCACAACTGGCAGATCCAATAAGTAAACCATCAACTATCCAATCTGCACCGGCTAGACCTCTGACTGATCTTCCATGACTGAAGCAATCACCTCGATCTCTAGGCCTTTTTTTCAGTCTCTATATCATGTACAGCTTTACTATTTCTTAATAATATGGTAATATCCTTCTTTACCAAAAAAAATTGTTCACTGTGTTTTTCCATGCAAAAATGTTCAAATAAGACTGTAACAATAGCAGGCACAGTGGATGCATAAATAACAAGACGTAGAGGTGGATTTGGGCCGGACTCGGGCTTGGGCCCGACCAATTACAAATGATCTGGGCCAGTCCGAATCCATTCGGGCTAGGCTCGAGCTTGGGTCTGGCCAATTGCAAATGATTTGGACCGGTCTGATTGGGTTCAGACTAGGTTCGAACCAGGCTCAGGCCTTAAATTTTAAAATATTTTCGAGCCTAAGCCCGAAGCCTGAAAAAAATATTTTGGGCTGAGTCCTGGTAGGGGTGTGGCCCGGCTTGTTTCCAGCCCAGCCTGTTTCCAGTCCTATATATTTGGAGTCACTTTGCAATGGTCTTATTTAGGATGTTAGGATTTTACCAATGATTTAGTTTACATGTCTTGTATTTATGGATTAGGTTATTATTACTGCAGGACTTCGATCCAAAGAGGAGTAGCTAGCATCGACGCATGTCCGAGGTGTAGCTCGATGGTCGGTGGAGATCCGAGGACGTTAGGATGCTCTTAGGTCTGGCGAGAAAAGTTCAATCATTAGAGATTTTGTGATAAAGGACCCTTCAATACTTAAGTTAGTCAGAGCTTTGAAAATATTGAGGAAGAATTAGTAGGAGAGTACTTTTCTAGTTTCAAAAAAAATTTACCAAAGGATCCTCTATGTTTTCATTTTATAGAGAGAGAAGAATACATTATCTTGTTTACTGATAATTGTTATGGAGAATCATGGTCCATAATGTTATCGTGGGTAGTGGGTGTTTAGTAGCATTAATCCATACGCCATATTTCATCATTACCCCATCAGGAGTTTTGTTATAATCATCCAGAATTTATGGAAGGTGGCGCTGGCCCATGCTGTAACAATTTTAGCATTTTTAGGATCTTAAGAGTTGGCGACCGAGATCCAATAATGAGGTTGGTATTAATCCGATAACATTGTCAGGTGCTGGTCAAGGATGATGTTCAAAGATAATGATGTAGGATGAAGGCCGAGAGAGTGCTTTATCTAAATAATTAAAAAAAAAATATTTATAAAAATAATCTAATTTTTAACTTATTTATCAAAGTGATATAAATCTTATAAAATGCCATTCAAAATGACGTTTTATGATATCCACGTCACCACCCCTTTTCCATCCATTTTTCACATGGACGACGAAAAAAAAAAAAATCATCATTTCAAATGGTGTTTTTGAAATGGTATTTTTGAAAATGCCATTTGAAATGGTGTTTTCAAAAACACCATTTCAAGTGGCGAGTTTAATTATTAATTCTCTAAAAAAAGAAAAAAATAGAAAAAAATAGAAATTATAATTTTAAATTTTTTAAAAAATAAAAATTATAATTTTGATTCAAATAAAAATCATCATTTCAACTTAGTATCCCCATTTCAAATCAACAAGCTCCCAAGTGTGGTTTGATATGATTGAATCCATTTCATCTCTAACAACATCTTTCCAAAAAGCCACATCTCTAGAAGCCATCGCTTCTTTATAAGTTTTAAGATCATCTTCCACTTGAAGAATAATTAGGATTGTCCTTACAAATTTATCTCTATTACCTTCAACAACGTAAAAGAAAATACATTGAGAGTCAATCTCATCCGATCCAAGAGTTTTAGCTCTTCGAACTCTAGTACTTCTTCTTTGTTCACTGGGTTGCTCATAAACCTCTTGTGAACTACGTTGCTCCTCAACTTTTTGAGATGTCTTTTTTGGTGTTAATTCACTAGATGAGGATTGAACTCTTTTTCTTGAGGTTCAAGGATGTTCAAAGAACTCCACATCTCTGGATTTCATAATGATATTTGACTCTAAATTTAGAAGTCTATAATCTTTGCTTTTTGAGGCATAACCTACAAATGCACACTTGATCCCTTTAGGACCCAACTTGGTCCTTTTTAGATTATTATTCTTGCAATATGCAAGACACCCCTACACTTTAAAATACCCTATGTTGGGCTTCCTTCCTTTTCATAATTCATATGGAGAGATTTTATTTTTCTTCATTGGTATACTATTTAGTATGTGATAAGTAGCAAGAAGTGCTTCACCCCACAAATTAAATGATAATTCAGCATGCAACAATAAAGCATTAATCATTTCTAAATAAGTTCTATTTCTTCTTTCAGCTAAGCCATTTTGTTCAAGTGTATGAGGGCCTGAACATTCATAAATAATATCATTTTCTTCATAAAAAATATTAAATTCTTCAAAAAAGTATTCTCCTCCTCTGTCACTTCTCAAAATTTAAATCTTCTTTCCTAATTGATTCTCAACTTCAGCCTTATAATTCTTAAACACATTAAAAATCTCATTTTTGTATTTTAACAAATACACATAAGTGTGTTTTGAACTATCGTCAATAAATGTTATGAAATATCTATTACCCCCTCTAGTTAACATGCCATTGAATTCACATATATCCGAATGAATTAAATCTAACAAATTAGTATTTCTTTCAACACCCTTAAATGGTTTCTTAGTCATCTTGGATTTAACACACAATTCATATTTTTTAAACTCATTTATATCATAAGAAATCAAACAACCTTTTACCATTCTTTTCATAGTACTTAGACCAACATGTGCTAATCTACAATGCCATAAAGAAATAGAATCAAGCATATAAACAGAAGTATTACTCTTATTATTAATAGAATTGTTAGTTACAATAGATAACTTGACCATCCCATCACTAGAATAGCCTTTTTCAACAAATACATCATTTTGGGACAAGATTAATTTTTTCGATTTAAATATAGATTTAATACCCGATTTGCCCAAAAGATCCCCACTAACAAGATTTCGATTCATGTCAGGAATATGAAGTACATTGGTGAGAGTCATCTTCTTGCCCGAAGTAAAAACGAGTTCAACATTGCCCTTGCCAAGTACCTTGGATCTTCCTTCATTTTTCATTTGAATCTCTTGCCCATTATTGACTTCTTTGTAAGTCTTGAAGAGGGACTTATCATAGCAAACATGAACAGTGACACATGTGTCATACCACCAACCAAAAACTTTGCCTTGAATGATATTGATCTCATTCACAGTAGTGATGATCTCATCATTTCTCTCTAAGAAATTAACCTCTGGTTTTTAGGTTTTCTTAAACCTACAGTCCCTCGCATAATGGCCAAGTTTTTCATACACAAAGCAGCCTCCTTTCTTAGGCTTCTTGAATTTCTCTTGACTCTTTTTGGGACCAAGTAAAATTTTTTTGCTTTGTTTTTCTTTGTTAGATTTGTTTGAGGGCTTGCTCACGGTGTTGGCCTTATTATTGGCATCATAAGAACTTCCATTCTTTTCTCTCACCCTCGATTTCTCTTCAATGCGAAGGTATTTCTGAATTTGTTCCAAAGAAAATTTTTTGGAATCATGAAGAATTTTCTTCCTGTACCCTTTCCAAGATGATGTCAATTTTGCTATAATTGCACCAACTTGAAAAGATTCAGGAAGTTCAATCTCTGCAATCCTTAATTGGTTTACTATAACCTGTAATTTATGTACTTGTGCCAAGATAGGCATGTCATCATTAAACTTATAGTCAAAATATTTACAGATCAGAAACTTTTTAGTACTTTCCTTCTCGGCTTTGTATTTGAATTCTAAAGCTTTCCAAATTCTAATTGCAGAGGATTCACTGATATAGAGATTGTAGAGACGATCTAAAAGAGCATTGAGAATGTGGCCTCTACATATGATTTCATCTTCCTCTCTTTTATTTCTTTATGCCTTGAGATCATCCGAATCATCATCTTTTGGTGCAAGAATCAGAGAAAGATTTTGATCGAGTACATAAAAAATCTTCAAAGCAGAAAGCATACATATCAATTTATTCTTCCATCTAGTGAAGTTTGTGCCATCAAAATGATCAAGACGGATGAAGTCTTGATTCATCATCTTAATTGTTGCAGCCTCCATGATGCAAATATCGCTTTTAGATTGTTAAAGATGTATAGAAGAACACAACAATGCAAGCTTGAAATACGTCAAAGAATGCTTTCTTAAAAGCGATATTTGCTCTCTGTCCTCTTAAGATTGCTATGGGATTAATGCAAATAGCTTTAGTAGATATGACAAGCCTTAAGAATTTCTGCACTAAGTAGATAGTGAAGAAATTCTATTAGGAAAGCAAGAAAACACTTGATCTTTTAAGGATGAAGTTTGGACAAGAGTTGTAAGAAAAATCAAAAGTGAAAGTTCTGATCTATAGTTTTCAGATTTTGAAATATATCTATAGTTCTTAATAGTTATAAATCATGAAAAGACACAACTGATATTGACACAATTGAAACTTTTTCAAACTTGAAAAAGACACTATCCATAAAACAAGCCTACATAATAGACTAAAACTTTCATGCAGTTAAACACAAATTCAAAAGATCCAAACTTCACATATTTTATATTTGAACAATTTCTAACAGATGGTGATGAAAGGAGAACATCATCATTGATGGCAATGAGGATAACATTATTGGCTATGAGGATAAAGATAACAAGGGGAAGTTGTAGGTGGTAGTGAAGATGACGATGTTGGCAAAGGCCATGCTTAAGAGGAGAGCCATGAGATTTTTTTTTTTTTTAAATTATTAAGACATGTGAATGAGTAATATCTCATGAATCTCGATGATAGAGATCGATAACCTTTTGTTAGATAAGAACTCACTCTATGCTATCTAACGCCTTGGTTGGGAGAGAAGAATAGTAGAGAAAAGAAAATAATGAGAGAGAAAGTATTAACTTTCTCTTGGTTGGGAGCATTTTTATAAAAAAAAAAGAAAAGAAAAGAAGAGAAACAGAGGGAATACAAATCTTCTTAAATCAGTATTTTTTTCTCCTCCAAATCGAACGAAATCAGAGAGAAAGGAATTAAGAGTTAGTGAATCTTTTATAATTTTTATCTTACCTTTTTAATAATAAAAATCAAAATTAATATTATATTTTAATCCTAAGATTTTTTTCAAGCCTCCCACCTAAGTCTCCTATTCGATTGAACTTCCGTGGATGGAAATTAACAAATCAACAAAAACAAAAGGAAAGATAGAAAAAAATTAAAAGACAAAATCTTTGCTTGATTCCTTTATGAGTTTATTGGGTTCTTTTCAAGAGTATAATAGTAAAAGAAAGTTGTAACATTTTTTTTCTTTTTCTTTCTTCTTTGCTTTCAATCAAAAAAAAAAGAAATAATTTTTTTTTCTTTCTTTAAACTCCCAATTAAGAGGAAAGAAATATATTTCCTTTCTTTTCTTTCCTTTTCTTTTTTTTTCCTTACTTATATTTTCTTTTCTTTTCTTTTCTTCTCCAAACTCCCACCAAGGCACAAGTAATGCCACTCTATCTGAATGGATAGAGGTATAAAGTAGTTTTCAAAATATATATGGTGGATGTGATTGAAAATGCCACTACCAACAATGCTCTAAGATGGAAATAGCATGATAAAGAATTTTCATATAATTTATCCAAATATATTTATACATATAATCAGATATTGATTTGAAGGAAAGAAAGCTCTAAATGTAAATAAAGAACTTTCAAAGATTATAGAGCTATTTGTAATCTCTACAAAGAGATAAGAAGTATAGAGCTAAAAATAAGTAAAGACTAAAATAGATATATTTTTTGAGAAATGTAAACAAAGTCTTTTATTTATTCAAAAGAAAAAGTATAAAGATGAAGTTGATCCAGGATGATCATAAACTTAATATGGACCACTCTAGCTACTACAGGTGATTAGATAAAATTTCAAAGTGAGATGTGCCACATTAGAAAACCGAATTGTACAACAATCTTCTGAAAGCCATAATTTGACCATAAAATATAGAATTAAGGTGTTATTTTCTTTAAAATTAGTAACTTTTTGAGCCCTACTATATGGTGCTATCAATGCACTAAGGGATCATGACCAAATTCTATCATTTAGGCTATGAATTGAGTCAATCAATGCAAAAATTTTATTTTCAGAAAAAATTTTGATAGAATACATCTCCTAGTTCAGAAAGAATTAGATGAAGTGGTTGAGGATGCAGTCAATATAAAAGAAATCAAGATTTACTTCTTGTAGAATTTTTTTATAATTATTTTAATGAGTCATATCTATTTTAAAAAAATTATACCCTCTTTCAGCTGAAAGAGGAATCGGACTCTGCTTGTATAAAAACAAACCTTACTAGTATAAATAGTAATTTTATAATTTAATTTAATTTTTTATTTATAAAAAAATCTAAATCTTACTTTCATCAATTTTTATATTTTTTTAAAATTTTTTAAAAAATTTGAATTGAATGGATTGAAAGAATTATTTTGTTCTTCCCAATTGATTTATTAAGTTCAGAATCTCATAAACATAAACCATCTAACACAGTCACACAGACTGCATCAAACATTGAACAATGGTAATGTCATGTGAAAACTGCACTTAATATGCCTGGCAAAGGAAGATGGACTAGAAACAAATAATTCATGATAGATGGACCTAATAGTAATCGATCATTTCCGCGAAATGGTTTTCGAATTTCGAGGTGAATATATGAAAAGGAAATAAAATTAATTCTAGCTCCCTTCTTTAACAAAAACTTATTTTTTGGGTCAGCGACGCATTAAAACCCTTCCCGCGTTCCCAAATTCCCTCGCCCCTCTCCTTCCCCTCCCGGTAATGGCGGAAGCCCTCCTCAGGCGCGAGATCGAAGAGATCAAAACCCTAGCCGATCGATCCACGGCTTACGCCGCCCTCCTCCACCTCCAGCGCCTCTCCGCCGACGATCCCTCCTCCATGGAAGCCCTTTCCCTCCACTCCCCTTCCCTCATCCCTCTCGTCCTCTCCGACATTCATCGCCAAGACGAAGAGATGTAATAAGTCCCTCCCAATCTCACGGCAACAGCGACAAAGTTCCATTTTTTCAGGAACTATTTTGACCAAATCCTTCTATCTCACTATCATTTTTTTTTTTTTGTTTTTTTGGATGTAATGAATCAGATCCTCCCAGGCTTTGAAGTGCCTCGGATTCATGCTGTATCATCCGTCATTGGTTCCTACTGTTTCAGGTTTGAACTTCCGTCTTATTCTGATTAATGGTATATAAATTTCTCGAGAGATTTAAATTTGTGCTTTTAATATTGGGAATTATAGAGGGAGTTGCTCAGTCGGTTCTGGAGTCGCTGGTAAAGCTAATAATGACGACTCGGATGAAGGTTGGTGGATTCGGTTTATCTGCCATCATAGGTCTTCCATACATTGTATGGAAACTCTTGAATATGGAATTCTTTTGGACTTCTTTGGTGTGCAGGCTGTTTGCAACTTGGGGATCTGGTGCATCTCCATTCAGCAATTAGGTGCTGCCTTTGTGGAATTCAGCATGGACTTATTACTGAAGGCTGTTGTCCATGCCCTCGACAATCCATTTGGTTCTTTGTCCACCACGTTTGAGGCAATGCAGGTTCTTAAGTCCTTTCTCCCTTTCTTTAATTTTTTTTATTTAATTATTGTTTTAAGTTTGAACCTTTAGTTTGAATAGTAGTTGGTTTACTCTTCTTGCGTGCATAAAGCAAATCATGAAATATATATGCCTTTGTTGGTAATATGGGCATCGAACTTCTGTATACAGAGAGAAGGAGAAAAAAATTACACGTAACATGTATAAATACATAATATTATTGAGTGCGAAAATGTATTACATGACATGCAAAATTCATGTACATAGTTTGACCTGAAGCATGAAGAAAAACATAAAGTAGCCATGTGATTTTGAATGTATATCAAAGTTTATTGACTCAGTAGTACTTCTAAATTGTGGGATCTACCTATAATCAACTGTTGTTACAACATGTGGATCAAACTTGGTCCTATAATTATTATCGTGAGTTCATGATCGTCAAACATTTGGATGGCATCTATTTTGCTTGTTGAATATGATGATAAAATGGTTGAGGCAATGAAATTTACAAGATCCAAGCAAATCTCGTCACATAAGCATGAACTGCAACTTTAAACATATTGGGCTGCTTTTTAGTTGTACATTGAGATATTTATGTTGTCAAATGGAAGCCTTATTAATGCTACTTGGTTTTTGCAAGAAAATTTTTGGTTAGCTTGCCTCTAGTGTCATGTGAAGCTCAGCCATTTACATAGAGGGATGTATCTTTTCACATTACTATGTAAAATCACCAATAATATCAACCTTTAATACTTGGTCAACTAAAATGAATAAAAGAACTTATGAACGAGGAAAGCAGCATTGTAGAATAGGATGAATCATTTATATTCACCTTGCATGACTACTTTGTGAGTCAACCACTTCCACAAGGACGAGTTGAAAGCCAACATATTAAAATTCTATAACCCATGATCTATTTCTAGAAACAGAAAACTTATAAGCATTATGCTTTTTAATTCATAAGATCCAACTACTTTTTTAAGACCTTGCAACTGCATTGCATTTATGTCCTCTTTCTCTTGCAGTATAATTTTCTGATATAATATTCTTTGTTCTTATTAACAAGATTCTGAGTGTTGGACTCCATTTGTTATAAATTATAATATGAGATGGTATGGACATTACCATTGCAAGGAGGGATTTCTGGTTGAAGGGATCCACAAAGGTAGGTAAGAGACCAAAGAAGTCCTAGATGCAGGAATTAGATATGTTTTTATAATTTTATTCCACTTCATTTTGATGAGGTTGACATTGGATGGAAATGATTATGTAGAATACTTGGAAGTTTCATAAGGCCTGTCATTATGTTTATGCTTATTAGGACACTTTCATACCTATTTGTGCATCATCACATATTTGTATCTAATCGTGGCATCAAATTGAAAACAGAGTTCGTAAAATAGCAAACATATATGACTCCACTACATTTCATCTTTCCTTGACTTTTAACTCTGATTTCTTAAGTGATATGTGATGTTATAATTGTCTCTTAGGCTTTTATTGTGTAATCAAGTCTATGATATAGGATATCACAAATTTGATTCTACCACATACAGTCTTTAGAGCTCAACTCGTACAGTTTGGTTTCTCAAAATGACAGGTGATACTTGGCTAGAATTTCATATTGTTGGAAGTCTTGGCACCAAGGAATACGGAACCGTCCCAAACCGCCTAGTTCGGGGCATTCTAAGCCATGCTAGCAGCAGACTAGGATGGTTCCGGTGTTCGAAACAAAAAACCAATGGGAGGGGGATAGGGAGAAGGAAAGAGAGAAAAAAGAGAGGGAGAGGAAGAGGGAGGGAGGGTCGCTGGAGGGTGAAGAGGGCTGGAGGAGGGGCTTCACCCTCCAACTGATCGAAACCCGGTAGCCTTCGTGTGTTTTTAAGTGAACTAAAATTCGTAAACTAAAAAATAGGATTTTTAAGTGAAGTCGGCAATTCGATCGATTGGAGGGTGGATTCCCTCCTTCGGGCTAGTATATCCTTCGGTAGCCTTCATGGCTCTCCAGCAGTCCTTTGGCAGCCCTCTGGCGGCTGTCCCTCTTTCTCTTCCTCTCCTCTCTCTCTCTCTCTCTCTCTCTCTCACTTTTCTTCTCTCCTATTCTTCCTCTTCACTGCTCTTGCTCTTGTGTTAGTACGAGAGTGACACGGAATGACATGGAGGCATACCGAACCGTACTACTGGTCGACCGGTCTGGCTCTTGGGATTGGCATAGTGAACCTTGCTTGGAACTTTTTTTATTATTTGCAAAAAGTTTCACTACATGTTCTACACTTAGAAGTACTCACCACAAGTTAAGAATTCTAGATAGGTACTCAGCAAAAGTAAAGATTCTTAATGAGTACTCAATACAAGTAGAAAAATCTATATCCTTCTTATTGTTTTTGTAAATATCATTGAAGGCTGTGATGAAATTGGCTGCTCAGCTTGGTGGACATATGAGAGACATGAGCAACATTTGGGTTCCACCGGTATACAGAAGGCTTCTTAGCACTGATAAGAGGGAGAGGAATATGGCAGAGAGATGCCTCTTGAAGACTAAATCTATCATATGTCCCCCTCCACTGCTTCTTTCTAAGGTATGCTTGATGATCTGCTACTATTTTGTGGCATTTCTGGAAAAATATGGAATGTGTTTTTCTCATCTGGTATATATGATATCTTCAATCCATATCAAGTTATGGGCTAGATTAATTGATCTGCATGCATCCTAGAAAATATAAACTCTCAACATAAATTTTGACATATATATGCTGGAACACAGCATCTTATTTCGATGTTATGATATTGTGCATTTAATTTGAAAAGCTGTTTTTTTTTTTTAAAAAAATTGATTGTCATAGTTCTTTAAGTTTCATAGCACAACATCTTATTTCAGTGTTAAAATATTGTGCATTTAATTTGAAAATCTGTTTTTTTTTTTAAATTTTAAATTTGATTATGGTAGTTCTTTAAGTTTCATTTTTACCAGTGTTTAATTGATATCCAAATGTTCTCTTTTTAATATGTAAGTCAAGATTTTTATGTGTGCTTAATATTCAGTGGAAAATTGCTGTTATTTGATATCAAGCTTGGTTGTATTGCATACGAATTATATTTTAAGCCCAAGACATCAGATGTCATACACCAATGATGTATGTCCCTGATCTTGAATCTTAGAAATCTTAGAGTACTATGTTACTATCTGCTGCTTGAATGTATCTGATATAATCTTTTTGTATCTTTATCTTATTTTGGTTTTTAGTGATAAAATTTGACATAAGAGATTGTTTTAGTTCAGAGGATAATTTTTTGATTTGTGTTTCAGCCTGGGTTAACAAAAGAAGGATAATGATTTTTCAGTTGAAATAAATAACAGAGCAATATAATATTGAGCTCAAGTATGTCTGTGCTGACCAACTTGAACCATCTTTTAAAGCATCAGACTTGGTGGGCTTTCTGGTCAAAATTTTCCTCTTCAGAAACTGTTCACTACATACTCAAATGTGGTATTAGAAGAAGGAAAAAAGTAAAAGCATGCATCATTGTGGTGGCAAAATTTCTTGTTCTACATCCAACAAGAAAATATCATTTGTCCTCATTCTCTTGCATCTGCAATGTTCCTAGTTCCTAATTCCTAATTTATTTCAACTTTCTTGACACTGCAGCATTACCAACATCTATTACTGCTTTTCTCCTCAGAGCGTACATAATTTTAAATTGAATATTGTCAGTTTATATTCACTTTGATTGATCAGGCAGTTATGTTAGAACTTAAGCAAAAACTGCTTCCAAGTATGATGGATGCTGTTCATGATCATCGGCAGAAGGTTCACATGATCCAAGCATGGGGATGGTATATCTGCTTGCTTGGTTCTGATGCATTGAGTGATAGACATATGGTCAATAAAATGCTCAAAATCCCTGAGCAGACATTTAGTGATCCCGATCCACAAATCCAGATTGCATCATTGGTAAGCCAGTGAAACTTGCACCTCATGTCTCATGGAACAATTGGCTTTTGCCTGCCAAATGAATAGCTTTTCTTAATGGTAAAATCTTGGGTGACAGGTTGCCTGGGAATGTTTGGTTGATGCACTCCTCCCACCTCAAATAATTGATCTTTTGATGAAGACACCTCAAGATGTGATTCAACAAATTGGACCTACACCATCTGCTTCATGGAGACATTGTAACGATAAGATCAACTGCCTATTAAAAAGAATTAAAGTCATGATGATGCCCTTACAAGGAATCATAGCAAGTAAATGTGACATATCTGTTCGTTCATGCTGCCTGAAGACATGGCGCTATCTTCTACATAAACTCGATCTCGTTGTTAACCATCCTTCAATTTTAGAAACCACCCTTTGGCCGATTCTTAAATCAGTATTTTCCAGGGGACCTGATCACCAAAGCATTGGTTTATGGACCTCATGTGTTGATCTGCTTGATGAGTTGGTCTTGTCAAAAATAAAGGTTGGAGAAATGGCCACGACAGCGGAGCAGCATTCAGATAATCTAGTAAATAATGGTGCTCTAGCTGGACCAGCCATAAATTGTAAAGCCTCATGGAAGGATTTTCCAGTCAAATGGTCACCTTGGGATATTAGTAACTTAGACCTCCACCTAGAGATGATTGGCACAATTGTCAGTCCAGAACTAATGGCGACTCTGACATCTGAAAATAGAACTCAGGCTTTCAATGCTGCCTTAAAGATCTTCAGATCAGTATTGCAGGGTGTTAAAGTTGAACTTAAGAGGCTGTCCACTCAGTATGATCGGGTCCAAATCTGCATTAAAACTATTTTTAAGTTCACAAAGGAGGTGTGTGAAACTATAAATTTGGAACAAAATTCTAACCAATTGTTATGGATAGCTCTGGAGTTTGTAAAGGTTATCAGGGAGGAGCTAGCAACTAATATCCTGGCATCCCCGCTTTACTGGGTCAGCTTAGATCTCAAGTACATCCACGATTTGCAATGCTCGGAAACTATTGATTATCCAAATGTATCAGATCTTGGAGTGGGATCTCTTGCTTACATGGATATGATTTCTCCAATTGATTACACAACCATATTGTATCTCTCTGTGATTGCTCAGTCAGTCCAAGAAAAGTCAGACACTGATGGTATTATACTTGCAATGCAACACTCCAATATTTTATTCGGTACAGTAAATCCCCTAATCAATTTGCATGCCATAGTCTGCTTTCTGAACATGCACTTAGGAAAGCCTGTGCATGGTAGGTTATCCTGGTTGCCAGTATGGAAATTCATTGCAGAGGGCCTGAAGAAGCATGTTGATGGTGTTAATGATCTTTCTCAATTGACAACTGATGGTGCTACTGCTACTTATGATGCAGTTTATTGGTTCTTATCTTACCCCTTTCTCATTCTTCTCTTTCCTGAGTTGGTTTTCACCTCTAGAAGTATTGGTAAACCATCAGAGAAACAGCTGATTTCTTCACACAATGAACTTGAGTTGGAACCTGTGATTGAAGCATGGAAGACACTTTTCGGTTCTTATAGTCTTGCCTATCAGATGTTGACTTCTTCCATGCACAATTTTACAGAAGGTCTATGTGAACTTTTGGCAAGAGTGCTTAATGAGAACATCAGGATATTGCAGGACAGTATTGAGTCCTTGAATGCGAAGGCTCAGAATCTTGTTACTGTTTCTGTATATGGTGAAGTAGTCATACATATGTTGAATCATATCCAGCTTTTGAATGTTGCAACTTCAGAGTCAAAAGTATCGAACAAAGGCTCTGATAATATTTTGCTAAAAACCAAAGGTTCTGATCATCGTAGGCAATGCAGCTCGATCAAGAATAGCTTGGGGCTTGTTGGCAGGTGGTCATTTAGGCAGTTTTGGTTGGATGTGACTGCAAACAGCTTTTTTAGATATATTTTTTTTAAACTTCACCAATTACAGTGCACCCTGCTCTCTTGAGGAGCTCAGCTAATGCATCTTTTTTTCACATGCAGATTTTTGGGTTTATCACTTACATTTATGAATGCAAATCCACTGGTGGAACACGAAGTTATGAGTAGGTAATTCTTCATGTGAATTATTTCTCAACATGGATTTCTCTATTTGTTAATGTGCATGTGATTTCTGTGTTATCTTTTAGTTGGTTACCTGTTTCTCTTAATGTGGATGATATGCAGGGTTTTCACAACCTTGGCTAGTTTTGTAGGCCATCTTGTCTTGAAGCAAGATATTCTTTCATTCTTGGAGGTTTGCGGCATAAATTTCTCCAGAATTCTTTTGCAAAATATATATCAATAATAAACGACAACATGTGAAGTAGTACTCGCATGTTTTTGCTGTAATAATTATGCATATGCTCAAACTCCGTAATCACATAAAAGCACATGTTTGAAATTGATATCACATTGTTCATGTTGCTTGCAGATAATCTCTGAAGCATTGGCTCAATGGCTGTCTTTTTGTGCTCTCATGTATGGCAAGATGAAACAAGGAAACACCATTTGTCAACTTCATCGCTTCTGGGCTCAGACTCTAGATTGCTTGCAGAGAAGCCAACCATCAATTGTTTTTGATTCATTCTTTCTTAAAGACCAACCATCTCTCCTCCAGACAGCTCTTGATCACCCACACCCTCCTATTTCAAACTCTAGCATTGCATTTTGGAATGCCATATATGGTCAGAAAGGATACATGCAATACCATCATTGTTTGCTCCCAGTGTTAAACAAATTGTCAAGAAGTGGAAGAATAAATCTTCCAAAGAACAGCCGAGTTATTCTTGCTAAAAATGGCTGTTTGCTTAAAGAACCTAGAGATGCATCACACAAATATGGAGAGCCCATGCTGCAGAAGAGGAACTCTGAACTAGATAACGCAGAGGATCCAGAGAATGATAATGGACATGTTGACATTGTAAATATGGGTTTAAGAAGAAAAAGGCTGAAAATGTCTGAGCACCAAAAGAAGCTAGCAGGACATCAAGGAAGAGTTCAGGGTATTCATGGTCCTGGCCCTGGGATGGATGTGGGTTTTGGTCAGAAGTCTAAGCATCCACTGGGCAAAAAAGAGCTTAGAAAGCCAGAGCACATCTTAGAAATGCTTAAAAGGGCAAGCTAACTGTATGTTGTTAATTCAAGCATATGATGTCCTTGTTCCATGATCCCCATCCTTCCCCCTCCCCCCGAGACACACACACATGCACAAAAAGAGAGGTTATTTGGCCTGGAAGCTAAATGGGCTATCATAATTGGCAAGCTAAAGAACCCTAAGGCTGGTTTATCACAAAAAGAATCTTGCCAAAGAACTCAAAGGCTGGTTGCTTATAAAAAGAAGCTAAAGATCTCGACTGTTCAGGTTCAAATGTAAAATATAAAGGAGCTTTCAAAACTGGAATCCTCATCAAGAATAGTGGCACCAGACTTCTGGTATGGCTTGTTTTGATTTTATGTGGTTATTTTCTATCATTTTACATGGATGCATGATTCAAATTTTCAATTAAAACCAATGATGGAGTATCTAATTATTCAATGAGCTTTTATTTGGAATCATGCCATCAATAATTCTACCTGCTTGAATCATGCCAACCATAAATTTTTCTTCATGCAACTTATAATTTTACTAGATTAACTATCATGATTGGAAGTAGTCTATATACATTAATTGTAGATGTGGAGGTTAAAGGTTGCTTTGTTTTCCTTTTCCTTTTCATTTCCTAGCGTGCGTACATCAAATAGCCAATACATTTGCATTTCCACTTACAGTCATTGACCCATGTGCCAATTCCAAGTCTTGACTAGTTCATTTGTTGAGCTGTAAACTAAGACTCGTGTTAATGGGTATCAGGTTAATATTAAATTTTGCCAACAATGAACTCTAGGGTTGTTTCTTGTTGCAAATTGTAGAAAAATGCAATTTTAGTGAGAAGCGACACTAGATAGGTTTCTTTAATAAAACTACGAAATTCTTGGAGCCAAATCTTCTATTTTTAAGAATTTTTAAAAGAATATAATACCAAACAAAAGAACATGGTTTCATCAGATCACAGCCACGGGCCACCCTTTTGCCACCACCTCTACCTCCATTGTAGGTGCTATTGATACCATCACCCTCCCACTGCTGCAATTAGTGCAGCTGACATTAGACTGCAACTAACTCCTATCTGCTACAGTTGATGGAAGCAAGCATATGATCAAGGTTATAAATCTTGTGGAACAAAGATGTCCCGATTTCTCCATAGAACGGGATGTCCTGTTGTCTCATCCCATCCAGACGGCAATCTCGGTCATGCATCTTGGTGGATATCCTCTATCTTTCTCTTATTTTCTTTTATTTCTTTCTCTTCTTTCTTCTTTTCTTTCTTCTCCTCTGTCTTTTTTCCTTTCTTTTTCTTTCTTTTTCTCCTCCCTTCCTATCTTTTTTTTTTTTTTTTTTAATTTTCTTCTTCTTCCCTTTCATTTTTTTCTTCTTCTTCTTCATCTTTCCTTCCTTCCCTTTCTTTCTTCCCTCGCTGCATGGATTGGTTTTGGTATCTCAAGCCCATCCTAGTCCCATTTTTTCACAGAAACGGGATGGGATGATAGGACGCCCCCCATCCTGTCGGGACGTAAAATCATGGATATGACTACAGAGTGCAGTATTAATGGCATTTGTTGGCTTTAAAGAGTGGAGATCTCATGAAGCTTGGACCTTTGGTTTGATTTCTCCGCCGTGTTCCACCAAAAATGTAAAAAACCCTTCAACTTGGGCTCAGCAAACCATACTTCCCTCAGTTGATAAAGAAATGGAAGTGATTGGTGCCTCGAAGAAGATTCTGTCAGCCAGCTTCATGTTGGCATGCAAATAAAGCAACTCTGACTTCATGATCAGCTCCTATGCTTGCCAATTGAAAGTCTGGAAGCTTGAAAATTGAGAAAGGGCATTCTGTTGTGCTCAGATCAAATTCAGTGGTTCACATTCCTCAGCTTTCAAAAAACACCCCATATTGCCTGCAGGCTTCCAAAACAGTGTGTTGTTTGATGCTTTTCTTTCAACCTGAAGACAGGATGCAGGTGATTGCAAGGAATGTTTATTCTCCATGTTTTTCTAGGAAAGATTAAGTGAGGAACTTATTGAGCAGCATTCTTGCAGAATATTTTGCAGCAATATCTATAACTCTTGTTGCATAAAAGAATATTAGTCTGAAGTCTGAATTATACAAATTGGTAGTGATTGTATTATTTCTGTAGTATAGTTAAATTTATGTTGATCTACTGCCCGGAGTAGTGTTTTTTTAATAATTAAAAAAATTCCAAAGTTTTAAAAGAATACTTATTGTGAGATGAGAATAACTTGCACATGGTGATACTTTTGGTCATATAGTTAACCATTGATAATATTACCCTAGTGTAATGATGATTTAGTGAATATATCATAATACTTACATGATAGATAAATGAATTGTATTTTGTATATCTTTAAAGTTTTTAAGCTTCTATTTCAAAATATACTGCACTGTTAAAAGAGTTAGTGACTCCCTCTGCAGCAAAACATGAAGCAAGTAATCTTGAATTTGGAAGTACTTGATTATATGCTCATTCTTCCCCCCATTTTATATGCACTGATCAATGGGGAATTCGAAAATGGATAGCCTTTCTATAGGGTGGTGACCAAGTCAGAGAAGGAAAGAATTTCTTTCATTATGTTCTATGCACTAGAACTCAGAAGTTGCATCCAGCAGAACAACCGGTAGATGAGATTTGGCTGAAATTTATACAGGAAGCTGAAGGTGAAAGATTATCTCAAAGTCTCCATTTGAAATCATTTTATGACGCTAGAGAAAGCTGTTTTCCATGTGAAAATCTAATCAAGATGTAAAGTCCTTCATCCAGCATCTATATTTTTACCGTTGGAAACAGTAATGATCTCTAAAACTGCTCAAACTTCATTTTTCCTGGCATGATACAGGAATTTTTTTTCTATATGATTTGAGAAAGCATTGTATCAAATACAGCTCAGACTTCCTACAGACGTGAAGTATTCAGACCAAGGTCCAAAATTAAAAAGGTGAATGGAAGTGGCACATTCTAAGGGAAGAGAGGAACGTGGTCCATTGCCTGGCCTTAAGGCACATGCCAAGCACGACATTTTTGCATGTCAAGTTATTGCATTATGCTTCGATGAGTTCCAGTTGAAGTGTGATGCATCTTTCCTACCGAATAACTTACATTCTAGTACTCGTTTTGTCGATGTACTTTCTATACATGATACCGTATTTTGCACTGCACAAGCATGATACTATGTTAAGTTGTATGGATTACACAAATACCATGGAGATAGGTGCCAACATGGGACTCGAACACTAAGTTAATTCACTGTGGTCTAAAGCTAGTTCAATCTCATTTCAGACCCATTCTTTAGTGGATAAATTTTATGAAAAAGTAACCTATCCATATGAGAATAGATAGGTTATTTTTTCATAGATAGTATTTATATATAAAATAAAAAAAAATATTTACAAATGAAATCATTTTTTCATCAACCACTAAAGTAGATATTTAGTTGTCTATTTTTTTCAAATCTAAAAAGTATAAAAGATATTATAGAAAATTTGAAAAATTTTAACGGCTTATTTAAGAAAGTAGTAATACAAAAGAATATGAATAATAAATTTTGAAGTTATTTTTGGATGTATAAAAAAATATAGATAAATTATTTTTTATCTAAATATAGTCTGAAAAATATTTTTTTTAAAAAAATAAATTTTTAAATAAAATTTTTATCCAACGAACACTTCATGTCCCATCATCGATTGGTTCTGGAGTAGGGCTGAAATTGGATGGAATACGGATCGAATACTAACATATTTGTATACATATTTATTTTATTTGATGAATATAAATATGAATACGGATATTATTGGAATGAAAAATTTATATCAATATTTATTTTAAATGGATATGGATACAATTTAGATACTGAAAGTATGGATATAATTACAGATATAATTTAGATAATTAAATTTTATGATTATAGAATCAAATATATTATTAAATATATGATAAATCAAATTAATAATATATTTATATGTTGTATATTTTTTAAAAAAATTAATAAATAATATATAAAATTATATAAGATTCTACGTAGATTCAGATATTCGAAACGGATCAAATAATTATTTATCTATATTTATATTTAATTTTTAAATAAATAGAAATATAAATATTAATTAAATTTTAATATTTTTATTTATATTTAAAATGATAGGATACGAAAATGGATTTCAACACAAAATATTCGTACCTCTTTCACCCGGTTTCTGGAGCCTAGCTGGCTTTCTTAATTTAAGTCGGACGCGGACGCGGACTCGGACTCGGACTCGGTCCCCCGAGAGCAAGATAACGTGCGATACGCGTTGGGAATATGGTCTATTCCGTGTTTCTTCCCCCTTCCTTTTTTGTTTCTCACCTGCTCTCTAAATTCGATTCTTCTTGGCTTTCTTGGAGCTTTAACCCTAACCTTGGTCCTCGATCTCCATCACCCTCGTTCGATCGCTCGCTGGAACGCTAACCCTAGGGATCAATCTCGCCATCCTTCGGTCCATCGATCTCGTGCTCTCTTGCTGAAACCCTAATCCTAGGAGTCGGATCGGATCGAGTGATCGATGGGGAACACGGAGAAGCTGATGAATCAGATCATGGAGCTCAAGTTCACGTCGAAGAGCCTCCAACGGCAGGCGCGCAAGTGCGAGAAGGAGGAGAAGGCGGAGAAGCTGAAGGTGAAGAAGGCGATCGAGAAGGGCAACATGGATGGCGCCCGCATCTACGCCGAGAACTCCATCCGCAAGCGCAACGAGCAGATGAACTACCTCCGCCTCGCCTCGCGCCTCGACGCCGTCGTCGCCCGCCTCGATACGCAGGCCAAGATGCAGACCATCGGCAAGTCCATGGCCTCCATCGTCAAGGCCCTCGACTCTTCCCTCGCCACCGGCAACCTCCAGAAGATGTCCGAGACCATGGACCAGTTCGAGCGCCAGTTCGTTAACATGGAGGTCCAAGCCGAGTTCATGGAGGGCTCGATGGCCGGATCCACCTCCCTCTCCACCCCCGAGGGCGAGGTGAACAGCCTCATGCAGCAGGTCGCCGACGACTATGGCCTTGAGGTCTCCGTCGGCCTCCCCCAGGCTGCCGCCCACGCCATCCCCACCAAGGAGAAGGAGAAGGTCGACGAGGACGACCTCTCCCGCCGCCTCGCCGAGCTCAAGGCCAGAGGCTAGCTTCATTGGATCAATTTTAGTAGGGTAAGATCTCTCTTCTTCTTCTTCTTCTTTGTGAAAAGGAGAAAAAGAGAATCTTTTGACATGTCATATAATTATATGCGTGCTTGTGTTGAATACTTCTTGGTATGGATGCTTTGGATTCTCTTCATTGTTAAAGCTTTGATTTTTAGGCATGGATGTGGAACGATGGACCAAATGCCTGTGTAAATCTTATCATATGGACTTGATACCGATCTGTGTCGTGTTAGTATTTATATTTTCTCCCCACTACCATTCTTTCCTGCTATACTTTGGTATGTGCATAGTTATTTCCAATTTCAACATTTGAGAACATCAAGCTCATGTTTGTGGCAGGAAATTATGATACATGAGCGTTTTTTTTTTGGTTAATAACTTTATGGGTTTGGTCCTGTTTATTTATCTCTTGCACTGGTCTAGACCACCGGAGAAAGCATCGATTTCAACTTGCGTGTAATGTGGTTGCAAAGGAGAAGCCAATTTTTATTTTTCGTTAATTTGTCCCAATGAGATGTTATGGTCTTTGCTTTGGAATATTGCCTTTACAACTAGAGTAACCAGTTAATTTTTGTTCTTACATTTACTTTCTTGGCAAAAGGAGATTTTTTTTGGAAAGGAATCACTTTGATATGTAATTTTGCAAATGCCTTGATCGGTTATCATGGTCATAGGATTTCGGTCTGCATTTTCGGATTCTGTTAAGAATTTCACGTCTCCTTTAAACGTTCTTGCCTGACCTCATTAGGTTGCTTCAAGGGATCTCTGAGTGTATTAGAACAATGACGTTACAAATGAAGGTTCCATGAAAGAGGATATCAATGTTATAGCTTTGATTGTATCAGAACAATAATGTGTTAATCTTTAGTTTGTAGCTGTTGTTTGCTGGATTGAGACTACCTCTAAGGAGTAGGAAAATCTTGCATAATTTCAAAAAAATAAAATTCAATCATTTATTACATTTTCCCCCATCTCTTGGAGTAAAACCTAGTCTTGCACTTCTGCCATATTTTTACCTTTTTATAAATTCCTCTTGAGCAATTCCAACTTAACCGAAATTTGGTCTGTGCGTTTATCATTTGGTCCTTGAAATACATGAGGTTCCGACCTCTGCACATTCTCTCTTGTGCAATGTTCTAGGATATGGCAATATAACCAACATTTGGCAGACATCAAAGAGAAATTTTTTGAATGGATAATCTCAACTCTAGAAAAAAATAAGAAAAAAACTTTGAGCCGTCCTTAGGCATATGTGGTGCTTCCCTTAACTACATCAGCCTAGATTGATCTTTTTTACCTACTATTGAGCATTTTTTCTTTCTAAGTCTTCAATAAGATACACTCTTTCCATATTTTGCCTCATTTCTCTTGATCACCTGACCTCATGTTGCCTTTATCCTTTCTGTCCTTACCTACATGTCTTACCTTGATCTTATGTTACTGTACCCTTATCATGAATTCTCCTATTCCTCATTGCCATTATGCAACTTCTATCCACCTTTGCATAGTTGAATTGATTGTTGAAGAACTAAAGGTTACATGGGATTTCTCCATCCAAATTCTCAGGAAGAGCGGTGGTATTATTCAGATTTGAAGCAGATACAAGCAGCATTTAAATATCAAAGTTTCTTTGATTTGGGGTTACGAGGCATGTTTTGAAATAAAAATGCCTGATTTAGGCTTGCAAATACCTGCTTTGCAATTGATTTTGGTCATAAGTTGCATCAAGTTTGGTTGTTATATGTTTGAAAAGTTGAATGAAAATTTGTAACTTGGCAAATGAAAGGAAGAGACTAATTTAAAGGGTAATATTTGGGGAATCATGAATATTTCTTTTTTTTTTTTAAGTGGAGAAGTCTGTAGATTTTACAACTTTTATGGTTATCACTTTTTATTACCCTTTTTCCAATGTTGTAGTGTAAGGTTAATTTCGTAAACATAGAGGTTGTTGTGCCATTACTGGAAAGAAGGACAAATTTTCCCTGATGAACATCTGCTTAACAATATGAAAGCCACCTGTTGAAATTGAAGGCAGCAGTTGCGCCTATTCCCAAAAATAGTTGATGCAAGGTATAATGGTTGAAGATCGCAATGGATGATGCATCAAGAGGAAATGATATTAGAGGAATGGGTGCAAAAAGGCTGGTTATGAGGAAACAGAAGCGGAGATTCAAAGGTTCATGTCTGTTCTTGTATGATACATGTCATGTTTACAGGCTGGGAAAGATATTGCTGACTGTTGTAACAATTAGACAAATTTGACAAAAAGAAATATGCAGAAAGGGTATAGGAAAATATGCAGGGGAAGGGGTGAGGCAGCAAGGTATCATGTGAATGAGAGGGTTATATAAGTGTTATTCATGAAAGTAGAGAAGCATGAGATGTCAACATTTTATTGCTAGGCTCAATAGTATCAACTATTGTTTAAATTGAAAAGAGGCTAATGACTTTTCTTTGCTAAATCAATGGAGTAATGCTATGGTGTTTATGCTGCAATTATGGTATGATACTCATTGTTTTGCAATTTGAATGATCATTGCCACTCTTTGCTTAGCCTTGTTGTTACCATTAATTCCAAGGTAGTGGTTGCTAAACTTGCTTGATTAGTGACGGGATGAACTTCCATGGATATGAAACTGTAATTATTTGAAGGTTTTGCTTTCCTGAACCCATGCAGGACTTGCAAAGCATGGCATATGTGATTTTAAGAATGTGAGAAGAAAAACTGAAGATTTTTGTCAAGAGATTAAGTTTTTAAGTCTTGACATGTAATCTGCCCATATGCTACAATTAAGTGATGAATCACTGTCTTTTCATCTGATTCACTGGAAGTTTTTGGATTCTTACAAATGAAATGACGATTTGGGTTTAAATTCTTAGCTGCATCATTTACTCAGTTGCGGTACATCTGTTTGGCAGTTTGGAATGTAAGGGAGAAACAAAGGGGGATTAAAAAAATTGTTTTATAAAGTAGTGGTCGCATAAAGATGATTAGAATTGAAGGACAAGATTTCAGTTTGAGCCTATTGCAATCTGTTCTCATATATCCGTTTACGTAGATATTAGCAGGTGCATTTGTCACTAAATACTTTGACCCTGTGGCTCATTTATTTGGCATGTATTTATGTGATAACATAATGCTCCACCATGGAATTTGGCATCCCTGTTCTTTTGAGGACTCCCCTAACATCCTTTTGTGTCATATATAATGAAATGGCCACTTGGAGTTTTACACCGACAGTGTTAACTTGTCAATCCTTCTATTCGTTGCTCTTGCTTTCTTGTTCTCCTGGATCTACAAGCATGTTAAGCTACCTCATTCCTATAATACTTTTCTACCACCTCCTGAAGCTCTTCCAACTTTTTCCTGTCTATTTCACTGCATCATCATGAAATCTTCTCCTGTATGTGATTTTGTCCGCTGAGCTGTTTAAGATCCCCAAGTATTCTTTAATTCGCCAAGAAATTTCTTTTTGGCCAGTGATTCAAATAACTGGTTCAGCTGCATCTACTTGAATTTATATGCTTCCACCTCTTAACCGTTATATTTAGTCTCATATATGTTTTTAGGTTCTGTCAACTAATGAGTGCACTTTTGGTCCTCCGTGCAAAGTGAAGCTGGGGTTCCACTTTGGGACCGCCTGCCATGGTCTTTGGGCTTGGGAAGCATCTTTTTGACAGATTTTGGGTGCACCGCTTTAGGCTTGTTGCATTTTCCAAGTTCTCAAAGTCCTGGTGTATTGCAGGCAGGCCTCAGAAGGACCAAGACCCTAAATATCATAAATGGTCTCCTCTCTTTTTGGATGGAAGATGACTATTGTAGTAGCAGTAGTAGCTATCTTCTTTAAATTGTAAGTGAGAGGTTTGGCCTTTAACTTTGCATGAGCATTATCTTCGATTCTCTTTTTGAACGTCCATGTTAGGCATTTGAGTGTCTTTAGAAATTCTGAAATCTACTTAAATGCGATTTGTTACGTTGCTTTGCTGTTTATTTTATTTCAAGCACGTAGGTCTGGTTCTACTTTCACAGGCCTGTGTTATAAAATGACCACAATGAAATGGATGATTTGCTGGCGAGGAATTAAGGGTATGTTTGGTTGTCATATATGGTTTATTTAATGACAACTAATTGATTAATAGAATTATATGTACTATGGTGAATTGAATCTTTGTTAGGTTTTGTGTTAGTAAGAAACATAGGCATATATCTCAGATTCACCAGAAGATCTTGTTTGTGATTCAAATGATCTGAATGATTACCAATTAACTTATAGAACCACTCCACCCCAGTAAAGTTGCATTATAAGCTCTGTTTCTAGGCCAAAAGTTCTTGAATGCCTTCCTTTTATGTCATGAAACCAAATTCAACACCATACTGAATCAGACATTACATTAGTCTGCATGATTTCAGTACTCTGCATGCAAGGATCGGGACAGGCTCTCATTTTCATAATTTTTCACGTGTCTTCGAACCCCAATATTGCAATTTTGCAATGGTTCATCTTATCCAAACTGGTTAGCTGGTACATATTATTTGAATCTTTTGGTTCTCTGTATGTATTCAAGATCTACTTAAAAGATCTACTTAAAAGATCTACTTAAGGGAAACTAAACACATGGCCATACAGATTGGAATGAAAAGAGATCATTATATGGGTTGGATATCAGCATATACTTATATCTATATCCATTTATAAATTAATAACTACCTGGATATGGATATTAATTAAGGTAAGAAATGGGATATTAATTAAGGTAAGAAATGGGTTGAATTGTCCTGTGACCTTATGTGATCTGTTTAAATCCGATCCAATCCTTTCTTGAGACTCGTGGAATGAGGCTGGGTTCAAATGTTAAACTCATTCTATTTTTTAGATTAGATCTAGATATCGTAAACCTTGACCCTAGCTGGCCTAACCCAGTGGAAACACTATATGGTTCATTTTAGGGTTTTACATTGGTTATCCAATTTGATCCAACCAAAATTGACCCAAAGAGAACATTTCAAGTCATTTCTTCTTTAACTCTATTAAAAAAAAAAAAGCACTCAAATCAAGAATCATCGATTTAAAACCAAATGTCATGCTGGTCGGTGGGCGGTAAGAGTTTGTACATCTCTGTATCAGATTTGAACTGATATGAAAATGAGAGATGTACGGGAGAGGAAAAGAGAGGGGGAGGGGGAGGAAGGGAAGAGAAAGGAAGGGAAGGCAGTAGGAAGGCCACTCTAGCCATTGAGCGGTTCAAAAATTTTTTGCGATCACTATAGGTTCGAAATAGGAGTGACGCTCTTATTTTATCGTCTTTTTTAAAAAGATGATAAATAGTGAAGCTGGATGGTTCAAACTGATTGTTGGTTTTATTATTTATCATCTTTTTTAAAAAAAGATGATGAAACAGGGGCGTCGCCTCTATTTCAAATCTGTGATGATTGTGGAGAGTTTTTGGACCGTCCGATGGTTACTACGGCCACCCGACGGCCCTCCGGCGGCTTCCTTGCCGCTTTCTCTCATTCCTCTTCCCTTTCTTCTTCTTTTCTCACTATTTCTCTCTTCTCGTATTTCCAGGGGACCGTAAAGCTCTGAAGGTCTCGACAGTCTTTCGGCAGTCTCGTCGAGTTATTGCCAGCCACCTTCGGCCTTCTTGTCTCCTTACCTACCCTCTACTCTTTCTCTTCCTCTCTTTTATTCTGCTTCACGTTGTTTTCGCTTGTGTTTTAGATCAGACGTCTGAATCACAGTAATTAGCCATTGGTACGGTTAGGCACGCCTCAAGCTGTTCGATTTAACGAACCTTGGCTCAAACTATTCTACTACATTAAAAAAAGCTAACCGTTGAAATTGTTAATTTTTTGAAGCAGATTGTGATTTTTGATGAATATTAATTTATGAAGTTTTGATCATGTTTGCAAATAATTTTCTAGCACTTAAAATTCAATTTAATTCCAGAGTAATAGCAAAATTTTCATGAAATTTTGTTACTAAACAAATGTAGACTAGATTAGATCAGATTTAACCAACACTTGAATATTTTGGGTTTGATTTGGGTTGTACATGACCTTGACCCAATCGGAATGGCCCATCATGTTTGAAATATTTTCCACGGACCCAACCCTACCCGCCCCGATCATCTACTGGAATGGGTTCGGATCTAATATCAAGACCTAAACATGAAATCGGGTTATGTCAGGGTCAAGCATGCCCTAATCCAATCAGCCCATTTACAACCTTGATATTAATTGGTTTAAAAAATTTGTATTTATTGTGTGTGCACGTTTATAATATTAAAAGTAACGATATAAATACAGATGTAAGTTAGATATTTGTAAGTATAAAATCAAAGATATCATTGAATAAAGGGTAAATTAAAATATATTAATATGCTTATCTATTTCATCTAAAAAATTCATGATATAAAATTAAATAAAATGACGAATAGAAAAAGATATTTAGATGTGAATTAGATAATTGAATATCTATATTTATATCCATTTTTGCTTGATAGATATAGATTTGGATATGAATATTAGTTAGATACTTAAATTTGTATTTATATATGAATAGATTTATATATAAAAAGTAGATATGGATAGATAATATCCTCTCTATTTAAGTTGTAGTATTGTTGTAGTATTTAAGTTATAGTATTGTTGTTAGGTTTAAAGTCCAAATCTATTCAAATCCAATTAATAATATCATAATTAATCTACGTCATCTTAAAAATGTCCGTGGTGCAATATTCTCTTATTTATATGGGTTATGAACTTGATTCACTCTGAGTATTGCTTATAACAATCTAGTACATCACCTAAAATGATTAGTTGACAGGTATTATTTAGATTTTTTAACTTTATATAGGCAACTAAGATCTTCATAATGCATAACCAATACGAGACCGGATCACTTGCCCTCATAAAACTCTTCATGTTTCATCAGTCATCATTGGCTACACAATGTGAACCTGCGGGTGAGACTGCTGTCGACAATTCATCTCCGCTCAAGCAGCTGCACAGCCATCATGCTTGTTTGGAAAAGCTTCTACTGCCAGTAAAGCTGCCGTATTTCTCAAAAGGCTGTGCATGTTAGGATCGATCTACACATTTTTTTTGAGAGGTAATTAGAGAGATGATAATTTGTAGGCACGGGTAATATGGGCAGGTTCTTGGAGGCTGGAGGGTATTATGTCGGGTGGCTTTGAATCTGTTGATGCACACCTCAATTGAGGTGCCCTTGGCCTTGACATCTCTCTCTAATTCGCCACTCTGGTATGAGGTAAACAAGCTTTTCAAAACTCTGCCTTCAACGTTCAAACTTCAGGGCAGCTCCTTTGCTTGGCATTACTCAGAGATTGTTCTCATTAATCTGTGCATATTAGTGGATATGGGCATATGCTTTGTTAGATCTTTCCATTCATTTGGACAAACTCTAGAGAACATGCATGTTGGTGCACTATTTGAATCATCTTCTAAATTTTACATCATGGTTAATTTCCTATGTTTCATATCGAAACCATAGTTTTTGCATGGTAGCTGATATTCAGCTGTTTGAATGCGATTTGCGAACCATGTCCCATTAGAAAACCATCTAGGCTTTTTTAGCATGAACAATGAGTAATTAGCATAAGGTACTACATTTGTTGTGTTGATATATAAATATTGCATATTGCATTGGAGTGTGATTTCAGGTTACTGTTACAGTTTAGAAGATCGGTTAACAAAGAGATCTATGATAGCACAAAATTAGACTAAATCAATGTTTAGTCTAATTTTCTGCCATCTCAATATCAGGCTACAGGGCAATTCTTATGAGCGAAAATTAGAAACCTTATCTGGAAGTCTTATGAGATAATACTAACTATATAGCTGGGAATGAACTTTATGCTATCACATTTAATTATTGCCAATTAAGCATATACTATTTCATGACTTTTGCTACTGTTTCATTAAAATTTAAAAAAAAGATTAAATAATAGAGGTATGTTTGGTTGGAGGATGTTGCCCAGCTATGCAACCCAAGAGGGGGGGGGATGAATTGGATTTTTGAAATTTTAAAATTAATTTAAAACCACAAGGATTAAGTAATAATAAGTAAGTTATATGTAGTAAGTGATTTAAGCAAAGTGTAGAAATGAGATGCAAGAATGTAAGAAAATAAAGAAATTTAGATAGAGAGCAAATAAGCACACTACAAACAATCAAGGTTTATAGTGGTTCGGTGCCAATCTTGCACCTACATTCACTCCCCAAGCTCCTACATGGGAATTTAAATCCACTAAAACGTATTCAATAAGAATACAACATCGGTACCTCTGACTCTAGCTATCTCAAGCTAGAACACTTATTTTTCGAGTATAAATTAATCCAATACAGTCTGATTCAAGGTTCGGATCAACCTATTCAAGTTTTGGAATCCTTCCAAAACTAAAGATCAAGACAGAAACAGAGTATAAGAGTTAATGACAAAGAAATACAAGTTTAGCTCCTTTAATGAGCAAATAAAACTTTAAGTACACTTTACACAACAAGAAAGAAGCTTTTCTGATTTTTCTTAAGGTTGTTGAAGACTTGAATGAGCTCTTGAGGGATTGGTGAACTTGAAATAAAAATTTTTTTTGCTTGAAGAGGATTTTTTGCTTAGGGCTAAAATGAATGCTTGAATCTCTTATATTTTTTTCTTCTTTAAGTGCCTTTATATCTTCAATAGATGCTAGAGAAAAATCTCGACAGGTTTAGAGCCATTGGAGAGCTTTAAATGAGCATTAAATATGGTCAAAATGGGCTGAAAACTAGCCATTACGAAGATTTTCCGTCACAGGGGTCGACCCTAGGGTCGACCCCTGGGGCGCAGAATAGAAAATGATTGTTCTATATTTTTGGCTTGCACAGACAACAGATGTCGACCCTGGGCACAGAGATCGATCCTGAGGTCGACCCCTGGCACAGAAAGTCGAGGGGTCGACCTTAGGGTCGTCCCCTTTGGGTGTGCCAGTCAAAAATAACTTGCCATTCAGCCCCTTTTGACAGAAATCGATCTTTTTCTTTAAATTTGATTTTTTCTCAAAATATACATCCAAAAAAATGTAAAATTACCTCCAATAGATCACAAATCTTCTGTTCTTGCTCTTGAGGCTTTCGAATCCGAACTTGATAAAATTACGATTGTGCCCCTGAAATACAATAAATCTTTTTTCAAGCCAAAATCATTAGTAATCCTCTTAATTATTTTGTAATTATCAAAATCAATTCATGGAGCAACAAAGGAATTGGACTTTGAAATGTGAATGCGAATGAGTGACTTTCCTTCTAACTATTTGATTAAGAAGAATTCTATTTTCATTCTAATTCAAAAAAAGGATGGGAATGCTGCAATCCCCTTAAATACGTTCCCTATTCTCTTCTAGTGTTCAAATGCTATTTTGATTTTGGTTATGAATCAAACGTATTGGGAGATATGACTATTTTGATTTCTATTTTAAATTCATTCTAATTCTGATTTCGGTCATGAGCTAAATGTGCCTCGATTGATCTATAGTTTAGAAGATGCATCATCTCTTCAATGCTTTTCCTATCAAAGTGAGTATGATTTATGGATGATAGCGGATGATGATGCTATTTTAGTTTTATCTAATGCCATTAGAGCTGTATTATTGCCAAGAGTGCAAGGCTACAATAAATACGATAGCATATTCTAGGAGGATGCCCTAACATTTCACAAGCACGGAGTGTATACTGAAAGTCATCTTAAAATTCCAAATCAAGAATATATCATTCTGCTTGGCTTGGTAATATAGAAAACTTTAACAAAGGAGACAAGTTTGTTCGTCTCAAGATTGAAAGAATCAATAAGGAATATAATGAGGGGCATATAGAACATGGGAGCACGTAGAAGGACCGCATGAAAGAACAATTTATCTTTTCTTGGATCATCCAATGCGCAATTTTTAGAGGACTTTGAACTTTATCATTTATTCTCCTTCATTGAACAATGGATGACATAAGGGTGGACGGATGCCAAGGAAGGTGAATCTTTTTTTTTTTTTTGCTAAAATCAGATTTTATTTATACCAATCTTGGAAAAATATATCTATATAAATCATTCAATAAAATATAAAAAATTACAAAAAATATCCCTTAATATAGCCGAGAAAATAGTTCCTATATCGCTGGCCATATATATCACCATCTGTCAGTGGTACCATTGCACTTCTCTAGAAGTATCTTTCTTGTAAGAAGGAAGGCAGATCCTTTGAAAATAAGAACGGCAGGGGAAGGCACCCAAAGTCAGAGCAAGCTGGTATGTGTCTTTATTACAAAACCATCTCCATCAAGCAAATACCTCGTGGCCTTCATGCTTTGCGCATGCCTCCTGGCAAGTGGGAATTGACCTTCTCCACGCGTGCATGCCCACCTGGATCCACCAAGCAAGTTGGTCGTTTTCTTTACGTGATCTACTTACATTGCTTACCAACTAAGACTGCAATCTGTAGCTTAATTTAACCCAATATCCTGGGCATTTTTCTTTTGTCCTAAGCATCGTTTGCTTACTTCCAAATAGGTGTGGCAAATCAGAGGCTTTTAAACTATAAAAAATATGTAAAAATATTTATAAAATTTAAAAGATCAAAAATATAATTTATCATATATCAATATAATATTTAATAATTAAATATTTTTATATAAAAATTTTTGTTATCACATACGTTATATAGCATATCATCATTTATATACCGTATTATTATCTTGATAACGGTGCAAGCAAGAAATAAAGATCACCCAAATTTTTGATAAGAAATAAAGGTCGAAATTGGAAAGAAGGTAATATTAAAATAGTGATAAAAAATTATAGATTATTTTTTTTAAATTAAAAAATTTATTAAAAATTAAAATTAATTTTGGTGGACCAAAAGTATACTTTATCTGATGGATTTGTATCCATGGGTCAGCATCCTTCGCACGAAGAGGATGACTAATGCCTGTGTTGGCACGGCACTCGCTAATCGTATGCCGAGAACAGAGAATGCGACATTGGTGGTCCTCCATTCCGAGATGGATGACGTGTCGACCTAACATGCATCCGTCTTGCACCGCAAGGATCTTTCCCCCATCCAATGTACCGGGTCCTCGAGAAAGACCAGTATCCAAGTTGACGATGACTATTTTTGACTGACGTGGATCCAACTCGATGTCCCACGGTCCCTCCCCCACTATGGAAAGATGCCGCACGGTTCCGCGTCTCCGCCGCTCGATGGGCCCCAGTGACCACGACGTGGATCCGACGTGTAGTTCCCACGCTGTCGGATCTCCAATCCTCATCCCCTGTTCCTCACTCCGTTTCTTGTGGCTGACGGCCATCGGAGCCAATCATTGGCCTTCGCTTCGCCCACCGGTTCTTGGATCGGTCGAGAGGGAGGAGAGGAAGGGGGCTCGAGGCGCCATTTGTACCGCACCATGGGGAGCACATGTACAACCCGTGGGTTCAGCTATCGCCTTCTCTCCCCTTCTTCTCCTCTTCCCATAAATACGCCTCCCCTTCGCCCATTCTTCCCGCCATCATCCTTCCTTGCTTTCTCGTCTTCTCCTCGTTCTTTTGCTCTCGATCCCGCAAACACAAAGAGTCCTCTTTTCCGGTATTCATTCTTTCGTTCATTTGATCTCTCTTCACTAATCGTTCTTCTTTCTCTTTGTTTGTTTTAATTTGTTGTTCTTCTTCTGGTTTAGGTTCGGGTCATCGTCTCCGATTCGCTGCAGCTCTTCCTCTCTCTCAAGCGGCAAGGTAGATATGAGTAATTTCCATCTCTTGTTTCTTTTTGTTACTCCTATTCTTTCAAGAATGTTTGTTCTTCTGTTTTTATTTTTTTTTCCCTTCCGGTTTTTTCGTTATTGCGTTTTTATCTTCCAGATTGGATTTTTTTTGCTAAGTTTTCAACGTCAAAGACTGGATCTTTCTCATGTTTTCCCTTCGAACTTGGTTTTTTCCTTACGTTTTCCTGATTAAAGCTTCGATCGTTTCTCAGTTCTTCCGTAAATTTTTTTTTTTTTTTTGGGTAACTTAATCTCGTTTTCTTCTTTATTGATTTGATTTTTCTTACAACATTTTTGTGTATGAAGCTCGTACACCTTGTTAAGCAAGGAAGATATTAGAAACCCTCCAGTTCCGATTCTTCAACTACCATTTTGTTTTCCCCCTTTTTGATTCGTTTCCTTGTTATTTCTCTTAAAAATCGGTTCTTTTTCTTATTTTCTTTCTTTTGAAGGGTGGTTTTCGATCATGTTTTTCCACTAAAACTCGGATCTTGCTTATGTTTTTCTTACGGTTTTAATCTTTGCATACGCTATAGGGATCCGGGTTGGGATCTTTTCTCGTAGAGAAGACTAGAAAGAAAGAAGAAGGGGAGGAAGGAGAGATGACGATCACTCCGTCGGTTCGGATCTCCGATGGAAAGCTGGTTGTCAGGGGCCACACGATCCTCTCCGACGTTCCCGATGCCGTCATCAGCTCCGCCGCCAGCTCCGGCCCTGTCGACGGCATCTTCCTCGGCGCCCAGTTCGCCGAGACCAGCTGCCGGCATGTCCTTCCTCTTGGAACCCTAAGGTAACCAAAAAAAGGGGTGATTTTTCTTACCTTTTTCATTGTTTTCTCTTCAAGTTGGTTCATTTTCTCCGATTCCGATCGATTCACCTAGGTTACCAATCGAACTCAATTATGTTAAAGGAAAAAAAGAAAGAAATTTTCCCTTTCTTTCCGAGTGTTTTCCTCTTCGTTTTGGTTTAACATTCTTGAATTGTGATCAAATTCCAGGGATGTTCGATTCATGGCGACCTTTAGATTCAAGCTATGGTGGATGGCTCAAAAAATGGGAGACCGAGGGAGGGACATTCCCCATGAGACCCAATTCCTCCTCCTTGAATCCAAGGATGGCGAGGAGACCGTCTACACTGTCCTCCTTCCCCTCATCGAGGGGCCCTTCCGTGCCTGCCTCCAAGGCAATCCCCGCGACGAGCTTGAGCTTTGCCTGGAGAGCGGTGATGTTGACACCCGGTCAGCCGCCTTCTCCCACGCCCTTTTCATCGGCACCGCTGTCGCCGACCCCTTCACTGCCATCTCCGGTGCTGTTGCTGCTGTCAAACACCACCTCAAGACCTTTCACCAGCGGTCGGAGAAGAAGCTCCCGGGCATTGTGGACTACTTTGGGTGGTGCACATGGGATGCATTCTACCAGGAGGTCACTCAGGAGGGTGTCGAGTCTGGCCTTCGCAGCCTCACTGCCGGCGGTGCACCTCCGAAGTTCGTCATCATCGATGATGGTTGGCAGTCCGTCGGCTCCGACCAGCCTCAAGAGGAATCCGAGAAGCCTAATTCTTTGTTCCGGCTGACTGGAATTAAGGAGAACAACAAGTTTCAGAGCAAGGAGGATCCAGCATCAGGGATCAAGACAATCGTTCAGACAGCGAAGAACAATTATGGACTAAAGTATGTCTATGTGTGGCATGCCATCACTGGGTACTGGGGAGGGGTGCGGCCTGGGGTGGAAGGGATGGAGGAGTATGGATCAAAGATGCAGTATCCGAAGATACCACCTGGAGTGGCGGAGAATGAGCCATGGTTGATGACGGATGTGATCACCTTGCAGGGGCTGGGGCTTGTGAACCCGAAGAGAGTGTACAAGTTCTACAATGAGCTGCACAGCTACTTGGCTGCAGCTGGGGTGGATGGTGTGAAGGTGGATGTGCAGTGCATCTTGGAGACCCTTGGAGCTGGCCTTGGTGGAAGGGTGGAGCTCACACGACAGTACCACAGGGCACTTGATGCATCGATTGCCAAGAATTTCCCTGATAATGGCTGCATTGCCTGTATGAGTCATAATACCGATGCACTCTACTGGTCAGTATTCATTGCCATTTCTGAATTTTGTGTTTCTTTGTGAATTCAGATTATTTGAATTGTAATTGAAGTGGTTGTGGATGTGCTTTTAATCTCTCCGATGGTGAACATGCAGCTCGAAGCAAACAGCGGTGGTGAGGGCATCGGATGATTTCTACCCAAGGGACCCTGTTTCGCATACCATCCACATTGCCTCGGTGGCTTACAACAGTGTCTTCCTTGGTGAGTTCATGCTCCCTGATTGGGACATGTTCCATTCTCTCCATCCTGCAGCTGAATACCATGCCTCTGCTCGAGCAATCAGTGGTGGACCGATCTATGTCAGGTGGGAAACAGAACTTGATTTTTTTTGTTTCTTAAGCTTTGAGTTGAATCTTTAACATAAAGAAATTTTGTACTTGAGCTAGAATCCTCTTGTTTATGTAATATGTTTTCATACCTATGATCTTACAGTGATGCTCCTGGAAAGCACAACTTCGAATTGTTGAGGAAATTGGTCTTGCCTGATGGCTCCATTCTTCGTGCTCGGTTGCCTGGTCGTCCTACAGGAGACTGCCTCTTCTCAGACCCAGCTCGTGATGGTGTTAGGTATATTCAGATTTCTCTTACTACAAACTTAGTTTCAATTACCAAATTTTTTATCTTAGATTTCTTTATAAAATTGATGTCATTTTCTTATGTGATCTTGGTCGAATGTGTCTCTGAATTGAAATTATTTGCTTGATTTGTGTAGCTTGCTCAAAATATGGAACATGAACAAATTCACCGGTGTCCTTGGCGTGTACAACTGCCAAGGTGCAGCGTGGAGTTCGACGGAGAAGAAGAATGTGTTCCACCATACTGGATCAGATGCTCTATCTTGTGCAGTGAAAGGAAGCGACGTTCATCAAATTGCAGAGGCTGCAACCGACCATGATTGGAATGGTGATTGCAATGTCTACCGCCACAGAGATGGCCAACTATTGGTCCTTCCTCACAATGCAGCAATGCCTGTCTCCTTGAAGGTTTTAGAACATGAAATCTTCACCATCTCCCCCATTAAGGTTTGTCCAATTTTCCCTCCCTTCATAGTTGTAATTTTAAAAATGGAGTTAGTCTATTGTACTTTTTAGGACTAAACTCTATCTTCTCACTCCTTTACTGTAATGCAGGATTTAGCGCCTGGATTTAGATTTGCACCACTTGGCCTGGTAGACATGTTCAATGCTGGAGGAGCAGTTGATGGCCTCACATACCACATTCTGGGTGGTGCCAACATTTTGGAGCTGGATTCTAGTTTTGCAGGGGAGATGAATGGGGCCTTGATGCACTCGTTGGAGAACAGAAGTGGCGATGCTGTGGCCATGATTTGTATGGAAGTCAAGGGATGTGGGAGATTAGGAGCTTACTGTTCGGTTACTCCGAGGAAGTGTATGTTGGGCTCAGCTGATGCTGAGTTCTCATATGATCCTTCATCTGGGTTTCTTACTCTTCAATTAGAAAACATGCCAGAGGGCAACAAGAGAGCTCACAAAGTAGTGATTGAACTGTAGTCTGATACAACATTACATTCTTTCATTTGGGAAAGCATTTACATTTCATCAGATTGATCAGATTCATTGAATTGTTCAGGAAAGATTGATTGATTGTTGCTAATGAGAGATTCAGAGATTGCATTGATATGCAAATTCTTGCTCTTCTGATGACAATAAATCATTACATTGAATTATTCTTTTCTTTTTAAATTAGAATACTTATGAAGAATTGTCTTAACTCCAAATGAAATGGTGAAGAAAAAATTCTTTTTCTTGTGGACTGAAGAACATGCCACTACCTTTTGGCAATGGTATTCTCTTATGAACTGAAGTTAGTTTCTAGCCCTACAGAGTTCTGTGGACTGGTTTGAGCATCCAAATCTAGCTATCAAGGCTTTCTATTTGGTCCAACATAATCAGAGGGAACTATCAGAAGAAACAACTCCATGTTGGATCAGCAGCTAATCAAAGAGACATTCTCGTTTGGAGGATGATGTTGTCTGTAACTCTCTTCTTGAGAGAGCTTTTGGGTGATTTAGAGGGACCGGGTTCCAAAAACATTGTCTAGAGAATATATGGATGATTTGTACCTCTTTTCAGTGGAAAATATAATGAGCTCTAATGGATGATAGGAAGAAGATACGATCAACAAATTTGCACTCAGGAAGATACCTAAGACCATGGAGATTAAGCTGCCACCATGGGCAGGTTAATATCAGTCGGCATGGTTTTTTGACTAAGGAGTTTCTTCAATGGTCTCATCAGTGTTGGGGCAGATAACTGGTGTGTTTTGCATTCCTCCTTGAAGGTGAGGGTAATGAAAAGACATGGTTCAGTTTTTTTTTCCCCCGCCCTTTCCTCTATTCAAAATAACACAAACCAACCAATGATGAGAAATTTGCCTCCAACCTAATGGCTTAGATAAAAATGTTAAATTCAAAATGAATTGAAAGTTCAGTAGTATAGTTTCCAAATCTTTCAGTAACATAATGGAGTGAAGTGGAGCCTCAACAAGTAAAAACCTAGGGTGACTCTTAAAACCTGGTGAAAAGAGAGACAAATTCAGTATCAGTCAAAACTAGCGCCGCTCACCCACCCCCCCCCACCCCCCCCCCCCCCACCCACACCACAAAAACAAAAGGAAAATCTCAAAAACTAAATTAAGTTTCCAATAATCAGTGAATTAGATAATAATTAAAAAAATCTTGTAGCCTGCTCTAATCCTGGAGGAATCTCCAAGGTGTAGTTCTTGTTGCTTTCAATGCAATGCTTTTGTTGATGCGAGATATTGGCTGCTAGAGAAGATGAAGATGGCTGAGATCGATACGCTCTGGGGGAAGCCTGCAAAAAAAAATCCTGATCGAAGGGGGCTTCTGTGGGGAACCTCCAACGCTCAAGTTACATCTCATTTAACAGAAGAAGGAGCGTGAGAGGTAGAGTAATAGCTTACCTTAGGGTTTCCTTTTTCGCCTCCCTTTATAGCTGGAGCCCAGAGGTTGTTAGGTTCCGATTCGTAGGATGCCAGGCTAGGCCTCCTACCGCTTGTCCGCCATTCAGGTTGTTAATCGTGGGCATCTGCAATGACGCATGGACACGTACTAGCGGCCCATCAAGGTATCCTGTCCGCCATGTTCCAGAAGTTTGTTGGGATTTCGTCATGGGGTCCTACCCGCCATATTTTGGGAGTTTGTTGGGATTCTATTAGATTGCGTGCGGGTGATCCACACGCATGGGTTGTCAAGATGAGTCCGAGGTTGTGTTGGTGGTGTTAGATGGGCCATCAAGGGCGGTTCATAGGTATTCTTCCAGAAAGGAAGACACAAGGTGTGGGATCTGGTTGCCACCAAGGATTGCTCGGCAAGAAACTTCAGCTCAAGAAGGAACGATTCGTCAGTCTGTGCTTTGGCAGGCATCCCTGGGAGTTAGATTATGGTGAATCAGATGCCCAGGCTACCATAACTCCAGAGAGGATCCGTCAAATTCTACCGATGGGTCCTTGGTGTCCGCCTCCTTCCAGACATGGTCATCTGGGAGTTAGACGTGGGCACTAGGGACTGACCATGAGCCAGGCCTAGATCTACGCTTTTCGAAATTGGGCCTGGCCATTCTGGGCCTTGCACCTCTTCACATCCATGGGCCGTATAGATTTTTCACCAACACGTCCCCACTTTCAAGTCCAAGCTATAGTTAAGCGATGGGAGTATTGCTTACTCTTGGCACTGAGGATATGGAGAGTCCGAGGTAGGAAGCATACGGCTTTAGGGGCGGATATGCGGGACCTTGGTAAGCTGTTGTGGCTAAACTATGGAGCTTCAATTTTAAATTTTGGAGGGCATATTTTCAGATGGGGTGCATTAATTTTGTGTGACTGACGGCGAGAAGCCAATTGATGGGGAGGAGCCACGTGTAGGCTGTCTATTCATGGGCCATGATCCATGATGTTCTGGATTCATTTTTTCTTAGCTATAAAAAGGGGGTGCCAGCTTTTCTTTCTTTTTATGCTATCTAGCGGTATCCTTTTTCGTCCGGCACCTTTTGATTCACCATTGCATCGAGTTTGCTCCGCTGAGGGTTTTTCCTTTTGGCAGTGTTCTTGAGAGCCACCTAGGAGTCGCTCTCGTTGTTTCCTCCTTCCTTTCAGGTAGGTGATAAGTGGTATATTTTTATATTTATGAAAGATATTTTTGATAATTTATGGTACTAACATCTTCTTAAAATCTTAATTTTACGAATTTATTAATTTTTCTTAAAAAATAAGTGATTTTGAAAAAAATATAAAATTAAATATATTTATAAAAAATAGATGCTAATTTAATTGAGCAATTTAAGCACCAAAATGAAGAAAATTTTTTAAAAAATTTAATACATATTTTTTTAAATTTTTCAGATAAAAATCAGAACGAAAACGGAGCTAAAATACTTAAAAAATAAAGAAAATAGCCTTTGGTGTACGGTGGATTGATCGCTCGGTCAACAGAGCTAGGGCGCGATCCACCGAAAATGCTACGCAGTCCACAGGCATGGTCTACGGATAACGAAAGCTATTTTGCGCGATCCAACGGCTGAAATTCATCCCGATCCAGATCTGACGGTCAGCATCCATTGCTGGTTTATAAAGAGGGGTTTTTGCACGATCGAACGGCCGAAAATGAATCCATCATGAGATCCGATGGCTGAGGACGCTCCCGACTGAGAATAAAAGATTATCAGCGCGATCCGATGGTCCAGAATCAATCCCAGATGTGATCGGACAGCTGTGGTTTGATCCGACTTTGATAAGGATTAAAACTATGGATTTTGGACAAATCTGGGCGGTTCAAGCTCCATCCGATGGTCAGAAATATTTCTAAGAGGATTAATATGATTTCTAAGGATTTTAGGACTCCTTTTCTTATCAAAAAATTATAAAAAATTTATTTATAAATAGGGGGTCCAGGAATAAGCTTTGAGAGCAGAAAAATTGAGTAGAAAGTATAGAAAAAAATAAAAAAAAATTAAATAGATTTAGAGATCTAAGAAAAAGAAGGAGAGAAGTCGGTTCGCTCTACGGAGTACGATGGAAGACGGAGAGGTCATCAACCATCTTTCCGACGAGACTTGACTGATCAACTTCAGATCTTTATTACTATTTTATTTTATTTTATTATTCTTTTTAAATTTTTTATACTTGAATTTCAATTTAAATTAATACAAAATTTATTTTCTTGCACTTTAAATTTCTGTCTTTTATTTTTCACAAGTAGATGCTAGGATCTAGTTAGTAGATCTTAGTATCCGATTTATTTTATACTTTTTAAATTCTTATTATTTATTTTTATTGCAAGTAGATGCTAGGATCTAGTTAGTAGATCTTAGTACCCGATTTATTTTTCATATTTTTAATTTTTATTTTCTGACTTAAATTGCTTTCTCTAAAATTTTATTTTATTTTTGTAAAATTAAAGATTTCAAGTTAAAATCCTGCCTTCTCTGTGGATTCGACCCAACTCACTACTTTCTACATATTTTTAATTTTTATTGAAGTCGAAATTTGATTGATAATCACGGTGTCCTAACGACAACGTCACGATCGTATCAATTTTTGACGCCATTGTCAGAGAAGGCACCAATTTTAATGTTTGATTTTTTTGATTTTTTTGTGACTATTGCTTACTAACTTTTTTTATCCTTTTACAGAAATTTTTTTTAAAAAAATTTAAAAAAAAAGAGAGATAGAAAGCTTCCAAATTGGTGAGATCAATCCTAATCCTAGCCTTAACTATTTTTTTAGTATTAATTATTATTTTTTTTAATTAACCTAAAATTCATCCACATAAACCTAATAAAAATTATATGATAAGAGTAGAAACTTAATTTTTAGGAGCATTCATCATTGTAGATTTATTTTTGGTGATCGCTGGAGACAAAGTAAGTTTTCAAGTTTTATTAGTTTCATGCATCTAATTTAGTTGCATAGAACCTCTTATTTGAAATTAGTTGTGCATATTCATCTCAAATCAATTTAAGGACAATACTTATAACAAGATAAGGTGGGGATTTCATCACCCTCCCTTGGCCCAAAAACAATCAACCAGCATCCCACATTAATCTTAGCCTAACTAAAATCAAATAGACATTGGCCCCTAGTATTAATCGAGTTCAGTTCTGAGTATTGTGGTCAAGTCAAGTGCAAAGTAAGTTCGGACTCACTCCTGAAACTGGTGTCTAAGGCTAGAGGTTATAAAGGCTCAGTCTAAGTGGATTTGTGGTTATTTAATTGGTTCCGTTAGCTTACCTGGCCAATTCAATTGGTGTCTAAGGCAAGCAACGGGGGGACCCCCACGATCCCACCTCTTACTTGGCTAGTTGAAGGAAGTGAGAACAAACCCAATTTGTATCTAGACTAAGTCACTCTACATCGAATTGTTAGGTCTAAGAAACCCATAGGTGTCTAGGTTTAATTGTTTGTTAACTTGATTGTAATTAACACTAAATCATAACTAATTTTTTCCACCTTAAGTATCTAGGTCTAGGGCTCTTTCTTTCTTCTCTCTCCTTTTTCTCTTAAAAAAAAAAGAAACAAAAACAAAACTTGAATCATACATTAGGGTTTGCACTGGTATATGCAAGGTAGAAGATCTCTCTATCCTGACCTAGTTGAACCCAATCCTGAGATTGAATGGTTGATTCATATTAAATCTAAAAATCAGATGGCTGGAGATCTTAGAGAACCACCTAGGCAGATGAAGAAATATTTTATTCCTTCCACCTATAACCCATCAACTTGTATCCACTTACCTGATATCCCTGCAAGCCACTATGAGATCAAGTCGACCACAATCCAGATGTTTCCGTCTTTCTATGGGAATACTAATGAAGATCCTTACAAGCATCTGGATGAGTTCTTAGAAATTTATTTTATGGTGAAAATTCAAAATTTTACTGATGATGCACTTAGATTGACCTTATTCCCCTTCTCACTTAAAGACAAAGCCAAGTACTGGCTTGGCACAATAGGGAGACCAATCCAAACTTGGGCTGAAATGCAGCACGAGCTTCTTAAGAAATTCTATCCCATAAGTCGAACCAACACCATGAGGCGAGCCATCACTGGATTTGCTCAGCTTCCAGGAGAACAAATTCATGAATTATGGGAGAGATTTAAGGAACTTCTTAGAAAATACCCACACCATGGTCTATTTAAGTGGCAAATTGTTCAAGCTTTTTATAAAGGTTTATGTGAGCAATACAGATAGATGGTAGATGCATCTTGTGGAAGTGCATTCATGAGTAAAAGTGAGGATGAAGCCTACACTTTATTTGAAATTTTGAGTGAAAATTCAATCAATCATGCTTCATTATCCTCCTACGAAAGATCAATCCCTCACCAAAAGTGAAAAGAATTTTTTGAGATCAAGCAAACAGACTCTAATCCTAAGGCCGATCTGAACCTAATAGCCCAAAGATTAGATAAAGTTGACCTTCTTGCCCAGAAATTTGATCAGTTCCTAGCATTAGGTCAACAATCTTCTACACAATACACACCACCACCTAATTATCAGGAGATTTATTCTATCTATGCTAGCCCGGCCTATCATGTGAGCGAATGTCCAACAACTATACAGTTTCCACCTTTCATTCAAGAACAAGTTCAAGCTGTCCAAGGTTACTCCAAACCTGTCAATGATCCATTCTCTAACACATATAATTCAGGCTGGAGGAACCATCCTAATTTTTTTTGGAGACCCCAACAGACTCAGGCTCAGATCCAAATTCTTCCTTTGCAAAACTTTCAGAGTAGGCCTCCATACCAAAATTATGCCTACAATAGAAGTCAGCCCAGTCAATCTATCCAGCCACCATACCTACCTCCTCAACAGACTAATCTAGCTGATGATAGATTAAACCAACTACAACAAAATCATGACCCAACAACAATCCCTCGCTAGGCTAGAAGCACAAATAGATCAATTAACTGAATCTACCATGAGGAGAGAACTAGGTCAATTGCCAAACAAACCAATACTGAATTTTAAAAATAACCCACCCATCCACCAATTACCTGGACTTAGTCATCAATCCAATGTCCCACCTAAGAATCTTCAATTTGAAAGTGACAATGCAATTTCTGAGTTTAAAAATGATAGAATTCTTAAGGACCCATACCAAGACCAGGTGAGTAAGGCTAGTACTGATGCTAGTCAAAAAGAGAATTTAGAAGAGAAAATTAGTACTGAGACTAATCCGATAGAAGAACCTGAGTCCAAAATTGATATTGATCTAAGTGATAAAGAGAAGAGAGCGGATGAGTTATCCAAGATATATTCATCAAAAGTTTTATTTCCTTCAGCCCCAGAAGCTGGTTCTTCTACTTTAAAATCACCTCCTCCAGAACTGAAATTGCCTTTGGTCATATCTGAATACACATATTTAAAATCAACTGACACCCTTTCAGCACCCATTACTTCAAACTCAACTCCTAACCTAAAAACTCAATTCATGAGTATTTTAAAAGAATAAATAGGAGAAACTCTCAGCAAACAAGGGTCTATTAATGGATTTGTGAATTATCTTCTTAATATTGGAAAGATAAAATTGATAAAAAATAAAATTATGAATTATTTTTTAAAAATTGATAATAAAATATTAAAATTTATCAAAGGCCATCTTCTTGAGATTGGCAATTCAAAACCATTGAAATTTGTCAATCCAATATTTGACATGGGATAGGTGCGAGAATTGATATGGTCTGACTGAAGACGGTAAACTTAGCGCTTCCTGGGAGGCAACCCAGTTTTTAATTTTTAGTTTTGTGCTTTTTGCTATCTGTTGTATTTTGTTTAGGTCAATCAAGTCTTACTTAGTATCTTTTGTAGGGATCTGAAGATAATCTTGGCTAAGTTGGGAGGAGAATCAATTTTGAAAAAATTTCTGGATCAGGTGACATCTCTCTATTTTTTTTTTGCATGCACCCTTCATTTTTCTACTCCATTGAGGACAATGTCGATTAAGTTGGAAGGAAGAATAATAAAAATTTTTAAATTTTTAAAGTTTTTAAGTAAGTTAGTACTTAGTAATTAAACATTTGATTATACTTAAGAATCAAGTTAAACCAAGTATTTTTTAAAAAAAATTGATGTATAGATCAGAAAGTTTGTGAGATATTGAGGGATCAAGTATTAAGAAAACTCAATAAAGAGTTAAGTTTAGAACTTAAATAGTTTTCTTTGAGTATTTTTAAATTTTTCTATCAGCATCAAAGAAGAGTTTACTTTTTATGGGTTTGTGTAAAGTAACTATACATTTCTTCATATATTAAAAAAAAAATTCAAGTACTTAATGCTGAGTAACCGGGCCTCTTTGCCTAAGCAAGCATTGAGTTTTGCGTCAAAAGGTATGAAAGGTAAAGAAGCTTTATTGTAAAGCTAGTTTTAACTCGTAGCCTGTTTGATTCGAGCAAGTAGATTCAAGGGGTATTTTATACCTAGTACCCTAAAGTCATCTGGTTTGGGAGTCATTGACTGAAAACTCACTACATGAGTCAAACAGAAAGCTTAAGGGATTAAGACACTCAATAGCAGTATAATATTTTAAAAAAAAATCAATCAATAAATGAAGGACGGAAGTAACAATATACTTGTCTATGTGAGGATGAATGATTTGGAGATAAAAGTAGCGATAATTTAGAAAAATTCAAAAAAAATTTAGTATTTTTAGTTTAACTCTCATATTGACTAGTATTAATACCCCAATGACGTATCTCATTTACATTCTACTGAACATCAGTGGTCCTTTTGAAAATTGTTTGGTAAAATTTGAGATTTTAAGTTAAACGGTATTTGATTCTAAATTCTTTCTTTACTCGAAGACGAGCAAAGTTCAAGTTAGAAAGTGTGATAAGTAGTATATTTTTATATTTATTGAAGATATTTTTGATAATTTATGGTGCTAACATCTTCTTAAAAACCCTAATTTCATGAGTTTATTGAATTTTTTTAAAAAATAAGTGATTTTAAAAAAATATAAAATTAGATATATTTATAAAAAATAGATGTTAATTTAATTGAACAATTTAAGCATCAAAATGAAGAAAAATTTTTGAAAAATTTAATGCATATATTTTTTTAATTTTTTAGATGAAAATCAGAGCGAAAATGGAGCTAAAATACCCTAAAAAATAAAGAAAATAGCCTTTGATGTATGGTGGACCAGCCGCTCAGTCCACAGAGCCAGGGCGCGTTCCACCAAAAATACTACGCAGTCCACAGGTGCGGTCTACGGGCAACAAAAGCTATATAAAGAGGAGTTTTTATACGATCCAATGGCTGAAATTCATCCCGACCCAGATCCGACAGTCAGCATCCATTGTCAGTTTATAAAGAGGAGTTTTTACATGATCGGATGGTCGAAAATGAATCCATCATGAGATCCGACGGCTGAGGATGCTTTCGACTGAGAATAAGAGATTATCAGTGCGATCTGATGGTCCAGAATCAATCCCAAGTGCGATCGGATGGCTATGGTTCGATCCGAGTTTGATAAGGATTAAAACTATGGATTTTGGGCAAATCTGGGTGGTTCAAGCTCCATCCGACGGTCAGAAATATTCTTAAGGGGATTAATATGAATTTTAAGGGTTTTAAGACTCCTTTTCCTATCAAAAAATTATAAAAAATTCATCTATAAATAGGAGATCCGAGAATAAGCTTTAAGAGCAGAAAAATTGAGTAGAAAGTGTAGAAAAAAATAAAATAAAAATTAAATAAGTTTAAGGATCCAAAAAAAGAAGGAGAGAAGTTGGTTCGCTCTATGGAGTACGATGGAACACGAAGAGATCATCAACCATCTTTCCGACGATACTTGACTGATCAACTTCAGATCTTTATTACTATTTTATTTTTTTTATTATTTTTTTTAAATTTTTTATACTTAAATTTTAATTTTAATTAATACAAAATTTATTTTTTTGCACTTTAAATTCCTGTCTTGTATTTTTTGCAAGTAGATGCTAGGATCTAGTTAGTAGATCTTAGTACCCGATTTATTTTATACTTTTTAAATTCTTATTATTTATTTTTATTGCAAGTAGATGCTAGGATCTCATTAGTAGATCTTAGTACCCGATTTATTTTTTACACTTTTAATTTTTATTTTCTGACTTAAATTGCTTTCTCCAAAATTTTATTTTTTTTTGTAAAATCAAAGATTTGAAGTCAAAATTCTGCCTTCTCTGTGGATTCGATTCGACTCACTACTTTCTACATGTTTTTAACTTTTATTGAAGTCAGAATTTGATTGATAATCACAGTGTCCTAACGACAACATCGCGATCGTATCAGCAGGTCTTCCTTGGCCGTTCTCTTTCGCTTCTCTGGTCGAGGTATATTTAGACCTTTTTCACTCCTCTGAATTTTATCCTTCTCGATTTCTTTAATGGTGGAGTCCGCTGGTTCGATTGGAGAATGGTCCACCTCTTTAGGGGTAGCTTCTGAGAATTCTGCCAAAAAATATGAGGGTTTTGAGGTCGATTCGGCTTCTGGATCCGATGATTTTGGTTCTATGCTAAGGCTGGAAGATCTGAATCAAATTCGAGCCTTGTATAGAGTTCTATCGAAGTTCGATCTAGAGCTTTCTAGAACTACGGGTAGGGCAAACAATCTGCCATCCGATCGACTGGCTATGTACGAGGAGGCATTTAATGTCAGCTTTCGACTTACCGTCTCTTCCTTCATCCTTGATCTCTTTCATTTTTACCGTATCTCCTTTTGTACCCTTGTTTCAAATTCTTTTCGCTTTATCATCGAATTTTTGGTTGCTTGTGCTATGGCGAATGTGCGGCCTTCTGTCTCTCTTTTCGAGCTTTCTTCACCATCAAGAGGCACGTGCATGTTAGGGATTGGTGGTACCTTTCAACTCAGAGGGGTGTATCTCCTTTGATTAAAGGTACCCCTACCTCTGTTCACATATGGAAGGAATGTTTTTTTTTATTTCTCGGCCATCGCTTGATAGTTGGGATTTGCCAAACTGGGGTCGACCTGAGGATTCGGCCGGCAACATCCCAAGGTTGGAGGTCAAGGAAGAAGGTTACTTTAAAATACTCAGAGACTTCAAGATTCGTCCCTTAGGGAAGCTGCTGTCCAAGGAGGCCTTGGTTAACGTAGGATTTAGTCCGATCATCTCTAAGGGTGAGTAAGAAATAGCGATCTTTTCTTCATTTTCTCTTTGCACTTCTAATCCTTGTTATATTATTGCAGACATGGAGCCCGACGTCTTAGCAAGGCTAAAAAAGAATGCTTCCAAAAGAAGGATAGCTTCGGTCACTGAGGGTCCCTCGAAGAAAGTGAGGGCCACTGAATCTAGTCAACAAGGGGCACCTACAGGGCTACTTATTCTAACTAAGGATGCCATCGAGGGCACGACTCTTGATCGACCGAGCATGCTTTGACTGGATAAGGTTCCTACGACCTCTCCTCTGAGTTCCCCTCGTGTGACACCTTCCTCCCTTGCACAGGGGGAGGAGAGACCTCCATCCCCGGTGACCGGGCCTACCGTGCTAGCCTCCATGAAAGGACCGATCGATGGCGGGGTCCAACCACCCAACATTTCTGAGGGCACTGCTTTTGACCATTGGAAGCTTATTCGGGATCTGATGGAGGGGATACTTATTCCTCTAGATGAAGGAAGGTTTAGGAGGCAAAGCTTTATCAGCCTGCAGAAGCATGCCGTGACCTTCCTCTAGGAGGTACTATGATGACGCTTTAATTTTCTAGTTCTTTTCTTTTTCTCTTTCTTACATAGTTTTTGGATAGGTGTTTCATCTTCTTGTCGAGCTGTCAAATCGTACGAGCGAAATAGAACAAGTTTGCACCTGAGCGGAGGCGGTGGAGACAGAAGTTGGGAGCCTAAAGAAGTTGTTGGGTAAATTAGACTCTGCTTTCACTCATAAAGAAGAGGAGCTCCAGAAGGCCGAATTGCAAGCCATTGAGGTAGAGGAAAAGGTGAGAGTTTCTACGGAGGCTCTGAGAAAGGCAAAGACTTCTGAGCAAGAGCTGCGAGGGGAGATGGCCTCGAGGATAACTAAGGCTAAGAAGAAGGCTAACGAGCGCATTGCGAGAGCCAGACTCTTGGTAGTAGAAGTGTTTAAAACCTTCGACGAATTCAAGGACATGAAGATCGCCTTTGGACAAATGTCCTTTAATGCCGGTTGGGAGATGGGATTCGAGCAATGCTGACGTTTGGTCGTTGCTTAACTATCTACGATGGAGCTCTTCTTTTTAGATGAGGATGAGGAAGGAGCAGCACCAGAGCCTGTTCCTCTTGAACTCAGAGTCATGCTAGGATGGCCAGAAGGGAAGCAAATGGTCGTCAAGGTTTCTTCATCCTCGACCATTGATGTTGCCGCCCCGACTTCCCCAGCGATGGCACCTGCAGGCCCGTCGAAAGCCGCTCCGAGTTCGATAGCCTCTTCCAGTGAGGTCAGTAGCTAGAATCTCCTGTAAATTTACTTTGCCTTTGGCATTTCTTATGTAAAAAAACTTTTATTAATAAAATGAGCTCTTGCTCCTTTTTTAAAATCATGCCGCTCTTTACATATTCATCTAGTCACCAACAGGAGCAACCTTTCCATCCTTGATGCCGAGCCTTTGCCGGCGCCCGCTGCGGTGTCATTCAAGGCCCGCATCGATGAACTAGAGAGGAAAGTGAGAGCATGGAGAAAAAGGGCTCTGAGCCGGAAGAGGGAGCTTATCAAAGTTAGGGAGGCATTCAGAGAGGCTTCAATGGAGGTCGAGCATCATCGGGCATCTATTTGGCCAAGGGACAAGGATCACACTGAGGAAAGGAACAAATTGACCGTCGAGTGTAAGAGATTATCGAAGATCATCGAGGAGGCAAGATGGGATGCAGCCACTAGGGTCCTCCGATATAGTCATCAGCTCCAATGGGTTCGGGGAGAGGATTTTGATATGGGAGTCGCTGAAAGTAGCCAGAGAGGATAAGTGGAAGTCAGTAATATATATCGTGCAGTTTAAATACGAGTTGAGTGATGCCAGAGAAAAGACCTCGAGCCTTGAGTGGGCCCCGAAGAGGGCTGAGCCTGATATGCGGGTGGAGCCCGGTAATACGGTGGCTCTGATATTCATGCCATAGAAAAATCATCCTATGATGATAGGACTTTTGGCCGTAACTGGACCTAGACCGAGGGCTGATCATTAGCAAATTTTAGTCGAGCTCTCGTTGAGAAAAAATTTGCTTGTTCCGATGAGACCTCAGACTGGCAGAGAACTCGACAATTCTTCTTTTGGAGGTTCTGACGATGGGATCTGGTGCATATTTGATTATGGCTTCGAAGTTGGCTTCATGAGATGTCGGAATCGAGTCACGATGTTATTCCCCGAGCTCGACCTCTCTGACCTTCTAAGAGACAACCTTTAGCTTGCGACGTCCTGCATTCTATCGAGTGGGGTGGTGACTTGAGAGGTCATGTCAGAAGAATTTCGATGAATAATCAGAGTAGAGCTGGTCCTCTTGCAGTCATTTGCGTGCTCTTTTCCTTCTTGTATGATAATTGTATCGATACCAAGCTTCTGCACTTGAGTAGCTTCGAGGAAACAGTCCTCGACAAATGAGCGATCTTCAGAGTTCCTCTGGATTCAAGGTCCCACGCAATCATTATGGATAATCAGGTACTTTTGGGAAATGGTGCTTCAATAGTCTTTGCGAAGCGACGGGCCCATTAATTATTGCTTCATGTACTAGATACGGTGGCTGCCACTTCCCTAAATGAAATCGGATTGAGGGAATGCTCCATGCTAATGGATAGCCTCTATGTGGCGACGGGCAGGTCCACGAAGAGTCACTCGAAATTAATATTTTTAAGACTGTAAATGATGCATTGCCTACCGCTAGGCAGGTCATTGAGGCTTTTTCGATGATTGGGTTCCCAGGAATCGAAGTTTATATAAGGAAATTGATGGCTTTCGGGCGTTATCATCTATGCCTTTCTGAAGCGTTTGTGATTCTCTACTGCCTTAATCACAATGAGACCCTCCAGAGCGAAGTGAAGTTGGCCGTTAAGAAGAAGCGGCTTACAGCGAAGAGGGAGGCTGCTCTGCTTGAAAAGGCAAGAAAAAGAGGACCGGGATAGTCCTTCGGCACCGGCTCCGATATGTCATCTCTTGCTCCTACCCCCCAATCTTGTCGGACGCAACCCAAATAGGCTCCAACCGAGAGGGGGCGATTGCATCCCGGGTGACTCTTTGTGGATTTTGATGGCCATTCGGGATCAGTACATCGAGGAATTTCGGACCTCAGCCACGTTTGACAAGGAGGTCACCGATGTCACCATGGCTGCTTTGATCTAGGACTTTGAGGATTGCAAAGCCTGACATTGGAAGATCATGCCGTAGCTGGACTTCATTATCTCCAGTCGAGCAACAACGATGAGGAGTTGTTTGACTCCTCATCTTTCGATGAGGAGTGAATCTTTGATTTTATACTTGCCTTCTTCCTTCTCTCCTCTTTCTTTTTTTTTTTTTTTATTGTAAGAATCATCATCTTTAATGAGAAAGATAAGTTTATTTTGAATGCATATTCCTTGTATGTGTGTCAGTGTCTGAATTTATGCTTTTGATTGATAGAACGTCATCTGACATAGGATCAAGACTGACCTTGTGAGGCTGATTAGGAGTCGGGCCATCGATGATGGTCAATAATTGGGACTGACTGAGGTCGCACCGAATAGAAGTCGTCTAGCGTAGGGCCGATCGAAAGTCATCAGGCTGTCGTTACTCGCCACCTTTATGCTGACCAGTTGAGGTCCCACCGACTATTCACGATACGGCCCTTAGTGCGTAGGTCAACATAGCCAGATGAGGACGGATGGAAAGTCTCTTAGATGGTTTCGCCCCAGGTGGCTAACTCATTATTGGCTTGTGAAAGAATTCTTGTCCAGTCAAACAAGTGAGCTCATGGGTCAACTGAGGAAGCCTCCAAAACTTGGGTAACAACATTCTAACTGTTCAATGAGTCATATTCTGGTTATATGACAGTTGTATAATCATTAGTCGGAAGTGGTCGATGATAAGTCAGGAGTAACATGGAGCCATAGCATGTCGTGCCTTAGTCTTAGCATATCGTGACCCTAGGTGAAACTTCCTCGGTATATGCCCCCTGCTCTAGAATCTGAGCTTGGGTCAGGTGGAGGGAGTGGTCCTGCTTGTATTGACAAGGAATGCAAAAGGGAGGTGTATTTGTAGTCTGTGCGCATGATTTTTGAGATGTATCTGTGCTTCTGTGCCTATATTAAATATGACCTACTGCTGTAGTTTGGCGAAAAAAAATGAAACGATGCAGCTTTTTCACTGGTGCCCAAATTAAATACACACTAGGCGGGGGCGGTTCCCATGGCCAATTTCTGTTTGACATTTTTTAAGCACAATTAAGACTTGCTCCTCTTTTTATAGAGGAAACTTCTTCCCACTCCATCTTCCAACTCACTGTACCCCATCCCAGATCCATCCTCTCTGATTTTGGGTGAAAGTTCACCTTTTAATAACTATGTCACGGTGGAACAGCCTCCTCAGAGAAAGCAGAAGCTGTGTTTTTGATCGGAGCCATCGGGGCTCACTACATGGGCTTCAGCTTGGCTTGGAAGGTTTTGAAAATAACCATCCTGCTTCATGGTGGCAAAGATCCACTTCCTCGGAGGTTCCTCTCAACCGTAATACCTAGAATGGGCATGGCTTCAGCCACATCCTTTGGTGAGGGCTCTGTGGAGGCTATGCTTCCAAGAGAGATGGACATCACACCGTGCTTCTGATTGCGATAGAAGCTGTGGCCTTCACTGTCGGAGGCAGCCTCTGCATGGCTCTCAATAGCCTGTTAAGGTGATTTGGACGTATCCTCTATCCGTCGGTGCTGACTTTTCGTCGGACTACCGACTGGATTGGGATTCCATATCAGGATGGTGGAGGATAGTGGTTGTATTAAATCATCGGGCATGAGAGCACCTCTTTCTCCCTCTCGTGCCTCTGCTGGATGACTGGCCTGTCCCTCGTGCTCCTACCACGGTAGAGGCGGTAGGCAGCCAGCATCCTTCAGTGGGAGAGTGCGGGAATCTCGTCCGGGGAGCAACGAGGGGCTCCCCTCAAAATCTGAGGCTGTCGTTTCTTTTGCTCCCCTCAGAATCTGGGGCTATGGTTTCTTTCAAGACAAAAGCTTGGGATGCTGAGGCCAAGTTGGGGAAAGAGCCTTCTGACCCAACTTCGACAGTCGATGGGTTCTGAATCTAGAGAAGCACTCTTGTGATCTCTGAATCGTCCATATCCGAGTATGGAAGACTTTCTTGGATAAAGTATTGTGCTTGTTCCATCATGTATCACTGCTTCATTATCATCTATGTAATGCTTGACGTATTGTCTTTGTGAAAACTTATCTTTGATTGAAAAAGCAAACTTTTTCTTATGTTTTGGTATGCTTGATCGATTAAGAATCGTTAATTCAAGTAGGATTCACAGATTAGCCATATGTAATCTATGTTAAGGGCTGATCATAGGGTGTATCGGTCAATGACCATCCCGCATTGAGACTAACAATCAGTCACACCAATTGGAAGCCAAACAAATGGCTCCTTCAACGTTGGGCCGATCAAAGGATGTTGATTATTAAAGCCGATCAAAAGCTCCTTCAAACATTGGACCGATCAAAAATCAGGCCGATCAAAGGCCAATGATTGTTAAAGCCAATCAAAGGTTCCTTCAAATGTTGGGCCGATCAAAGATCAGACCGATCAAAAATTATTGATTGTTAAAATCGATCAAAGACTTCTTCAAATATTGGGCAGATCAAAGGCCAGATCGATCAAAGGCGATTGATTGTGAAAGCTGATCAAAAGCTTATTCAAACGTTGGGCCGATCAAAGGCTAGGCTGATCAAAAGTCATTGATTGTTAAAGCCAATCAAAAGCTTCTTCAAATATTAGGCCGATCAAAGATCGTTGATTGTTAAAATCGATCAAAAGCTCCTTCAAATGTTGGGCCGATCAAAGACCGTTGATTGTTAAAACCAATCAAAGACTCTTTCAAACATTGGGCCAATCAAAAGCTAGATCGATTAAAGGTCGTTGATAACAAACAGACAAAAAAAATAAAAAGAGAGGCAAATAGTAAGTAGAGTTTTATTAAAAATAGTAGAAGTAATGCTGTACATTACTGGTAGTATATTCGAAGATTTTTTGAAGTCTATGATCGGAGAAGTAGAGCTCGGTCCAGCTACTTCAGGCAATAGGTTTCTAGCTTGACAATTTCATCCACCTGGTAGGGACTTTTTCAATTCGGCGCTAGCTTGCCCCGCTTGCCTGGTTGAGAAACTTTCGCTCCACGTAAGACTAGATCACCAACCTTGAAGCACTTGCTCTTGATCCGGAAGTTATAATTTTGGGCCATCTGGTGTTGGTAAGCAGCCATTCTAGTGTGAGCCCTTTCTTGAACTTCCTCCAGCAAATCTAAGTTTGCACGGAGTCTTTTCATGTTAGTCTGCTCGTCATAATTCTCGAGTTGCGTTGATGGAACTCTGACCTCAACAGGGACCACTTCTTTTACCCCAAAGGTGAGGTGAAAAGGAGTTTCCCCGATTGGAATCTTGGGTGTCGTCTGATACACCCAGAGAACATGGTAGAGTTCGTCGGCCCATGCTCTTTTGGCCCCATCCAGTCTTCATTTTAGATCTTACAGTATGATCCGATTGGTTACTTCTGCCTCCCCATTCGTCTAAGGGTGTGCCACAGAAATAAAATGATACGAGATCTTATATTCTTCATAGACTTGATCAAGTCTGGACTCCACGAACTGATGTCCATTATTGGTTATCAATACTCGAGGAAGTCCAAAACGGCATATTATGCCCTTCCAGACAAAATCCACAACTTTCGCTTTAGTGATACGGGCCAATGGTTCTGCCTCTACCTATTTGGTGAAGTAGTCTACCACAACAAGTAAGAATTTTCTCTAGTCTGATGCTGGGGGAAAAAGATTGAGGATGTCTATTTCTCACTGTACAAATGGCCAAGACGTACATATGGGGGTGATTGAGACCGTCAACACCTGGTCGGTCTGATAACAGAGTTGCTGCCTATGGCACTGGGTCCAGTGGTGGCACCACTGAGGGTGGGGTCATAGCGGCTTGATAAGTTGGTGGTGCTACTGGCATAGGTGTCGGGGGGGCTTGAATCGATTGGACAGCGATCGTCAGAGTCTGAACCTATCAGAATAGTAAGTCAAACTACTCTGCCATCATCGCTGTTGGTAGCAGGGATAGAGGGTTTTCTGTAGTTGCCGATGGAATAGCATGGTTAGCTTGGCTTTTCGTTGGTTGTGCGGTAACATTGGTGCGGTGGGATGAGGCTCTTCTTGGTGCCCTGGTCACCCTGATTCGATTTGCAGTCCTCTGAATTGGGGTGAAAATTATGCCCCTCTTCCTCTAGCACTATATCTGTTGGTGCGAGATATCAGCTGGCGCCAGAGAAGGTGAAGATGACTGAGATCGATATGCTCCGAAGGGAAGCCTGCAAGAAAAAGCTCCGATCGGAGGTGGCTCTAGTGGAGATCCTTCGATGCTCAAGTCAGTATCTCGTTCAACAGAGGGAGGAGTGTGAGAGGCAGAGTAATGGCTTATCTTAGGGTCCTCTTTTTTGTCTCCCCTTATAGCTGGAGCCCGGAGGTTATTAGGTTCCTGTCCGTAGGTTGCCAGGCTACGCCTCCTACCGCCTGTCCGCCATTCAGGTTATTAGTTGTGGCATCTGTCATGATGTGTGGCCACATACTAGTGGCCCGTCAGGATATCTTGTCCGTCATGTTTCAGAAGTTTGTTGAGATTCCATCGGAGGGTCCTGTCCGCCATGTTCTGGGAGTTTGTTGGGATTTCGTCAGGTTGCATGTGAGTAATCCGCATGCCTGGATCGTCGAGACGAGTTAGAAGTTGTGTTGGTGGTGCCAGGTGGGCCATCAGAGATGGTCCATAGGTATTCTCTCAGAAAGGAGGACACAAGGTGCAGGATTTGGTTGCCACTGAGGACTGCTAGGCAAGAAACTTTAGCTCAAGAAGGGATGTTTTATCGGCCTGCGCTTTGGCATGCGTCCCTGGGAGTCAGATTACGACGAATCGGGCACCCTGCCATGACTCCAGAGAAGATCCGTCAAGTTCTGTCGATGGATCCTCGGTGTCCGCCTCCTCCTCCCAGACCTGGCCATCCGGGAGTCAGGCATGGGCACTAGGGACCGCCATGAGCCGAGCTTAGGTCTACGCTCTCTGGAATTAGATTTGGCCATTCTGGGTCTTGTGCCTCTTCACATGCGTGGGCCGTATAGATTTTTCGCCAACAGCTTTATTAGTAGATTGGCTAATTCATTTAGGTCGATACGTAGAATCAGATCGATAGGTAAGGCTCACTCACAAAGGTTAAGTTAAGATCCAAGATCAGACTGAAAAGTATAGCCGATAAACAACATATGAATATTTCTGTACTATCTTTTAAGAATCTCATTGTCTTGGCCCTGCTACTGAAGACTTTAGGGAACTCAAAATAGGAGAGCACTCATCTTAGCATGGTCTTGGTGTTTCGATACTTTATGCAGTCTTCTACTCCACACTTGGTTATCTGGTATTTACTATAGGCACGAGAACCAGTAAACTAGATGTATGTCCTTCATGGTCTTCTTGTACAAAGAAAAGACCCTCTTAGTGCTCTAATGCTCGCACTGAATATGCACCGAAAAAATATAATTCTATTATAGATAAATAGATCCATCTATGTCCATCTTATATTGGTTTTTTTTTTCCTTTCGCTCCTAGCTTCTAGAGTTTGCTGCTTTTCCCAGGCCGAAGAAGGGTAACTATTGATTGACCACCACCTTAGTTTGACGCATTTAATTTAGTATAATACAAACTACAACTATATCAAAGTAGAAAGGCCACTCAATATAGAAGCTAGAAGCAGCCTAGCTTGAGCCTATGGTATAGCATAGTAGAGCGGTTGGCCTAACCATCATAATTCTGACATGGTATTGATATTGATTAAATTGAAGGGAGCTAGGGACTGATTTTGATAAAGAGGTCGTTCTTTCTGGTTATGAAATTGCTTAGGTTGAAAAGCAAGCCGATGATGCCATAAGTCAAATGGGCCACCAGTGAGGCATGAGTTCTTCATTGCACTCTAGAGGAGGGATCATCTCTAATCCAGTCGTAAAGTCTTGTCCTCTTATTAGTAGCCAAAGTGTATGCCATATAATTTTTGATAAAGCAACCCTTACCTTTGGTCGCTCTTGCCTCTTTCTCGGTTGTTGCTCTTCCCATTAATTCTTGTACAAATGAAAGGATGCAGAATATTATTTTCCCATTTAACAATTATAATGATTCTTATTTGTCTCAAAAAGCAACTTTTCAAAATTTTAATATTAAAAGAATCATTAAAATAATGGTTAGTATAACCTGTTATTAGGTGAAATGATAGATAAAATTGGAAAAGCAACGATATTATCATTCTATTTATTTTTATTAGATAAAACATTATTTTAAAATCACTTGCAGAGAATTTTGAGATAAAAACTGAATGAAATTTAAATATAGTTTTATTTAAAAGAAGGTAAAATAAAAGTAATGACCATTATTTATGTTATAATGCTCTCCTATAATGGAAAATAATAGCTATTATATTTTTCTATGGATAAAATTGTTATACTGATGATAATAATGATTATAATACTATTATTTAGCATCATACTTTCAAGTTAGTGTTGATCATGGTCTAATGAAGATTGTAATTGAATGTGTAGTGGTTGGAAAAGGCAAATAAGAGGTTAGCGGTCCATAATATTGTTAAGACTTGTAGATAGGATGATGGAGAAAACCATATTTTTTTCTTGACAATAGAAGTCACTAAAAGCCAAAATCTCATCACTAGAATTTTCCTTTATGAGATTTTAATTGTTATGAGGCCTCATGTATACCTCGGTGGCTAAAAGTTTTTGAGATAACAAAATGGATGTGGCCACTGAAGTTTATTAGTTTCTGTGATGACATTTTATATCACCTAGTATGCTTGTTTTCTATTAGTATGTATGTCTATATCTATATTAATCAATTAAATATGAATATGGATATACAAATATCTAATCCATTTTCAATCTTATGTTCATTTATGATTGCAGAAATATGAAGGCATGCTTATTGCCCAAAATACTATTTAACCCATGCGATTTGTTATTAGAAGAGGTTACCTTATGCAATAAATTGTAAAAGGAATAAATTATAAAATTATTTGAATTTCAAAAACTGCATATCTCAAGTATAATATTCATTGTTATGTTATTCGCAACTCAATTTTTTATTTCTTTATATCTATTTTTCTTGCTATCACCTATCGCCTTTTGTATGTTTTCTTTATATTGATGCTACTATGGTTTCCACTTGATATAATTATTTTTTTTCCTATGCTCTTTTCCTCCGCTTCTCTTTTAATCTCAATTAACCTAATATTTTAATCAAATTAATGATTTTCTAGCATCTTTTTATCATCTTTTTTCAAATTTCAATATTCCTTTTAGATGAAATTTTATACTGATTATTATATTTATAAATAAAAAATATAATACTTGATACAATATAACATATTGTTCATGTGAATAATGTTATGCATCTTACAACAACGTTGATATTATCTATGAATTTTATGTGATATATTTTTTTATAATGTTAGAAACTTAATGATTTATCACCATTATAAATCATTGATCCTTTTTTTTCTTCTCAAAAAAGGAATGATTTATCAATGATAAGATGCTTTTTTTTATTTTAACAAAATGATGATATTAAATTCAGAAAAGGTCATAACCTGTCTGTTAGATGTAATTTTACTTTAAAGTATTTTTTTTGATAAAATTTATTTTTATTTTTAAACAACAATGTTTCATGTTGACGGAGTAATCTAACTTCACAAATGATCCACTTGAGGCTATACTCGATCTAACCCATTATTGTTCTGTCAGGAATTCATTTTGGGCCAGCCGCAATCTCATCAAGGTGGGCCAAACATGGCCTTTACAGAACCTTTTGCACCCCATGAACTATTTTTGGTGGTTGAGAAATTCTTTGTGCACCGCGGGTATTGCAGAATGCGTACACTGTTCATGATGATTGGCTCACGCATAGAATCAAAATACAGTATATAAAAAAAATATTTATTTTTTATCTAATTTCATCTATGAGCCAATCATCACGGATGATGTGTGCGGTTTTATACGATTTATGGTACACAAAAAATTTCTCTTTGGTGGTTGCTCACTTACTTCGTTAATACAACTAGGTCCATTGAGTCAGCCTGACAGCAGAAACAATTTATATCATGCAAATTTTGCTTTTTATGTACTAAATCAAGGTTGTTGCACCCATGAGACCATATCATTTATTGATTTCCCAGTAAGATCCGCCAGCATTTTTATTGACTCGAAATCAAGGTCTCTAAGAAACTTATAGATTCACAAAGTATGGGTCTTTAAAGCTCATTATGTTTTTTTTGGTAAAAAAGCTCATTATGTTTTTTCGCTACATGAGGACGAACCTTACATGTACTAGAAAAGACTAACCTTGCATATTAGCGCATGTTGTACATGATTTACTACCCTACCAGTTTCTGGAAGATTATGGCTTTTAATACGTCGTTAGATACATATGACTAGGATTAATTTCTCCACCGTCGTGCAAATGTAGAGGAAGGCATTATTTTTTGAGAAAAATGGAGGCATTCTTTTTTGGTGTTCAACCCATGCCATTTGCTATCGGAGGAGATGTACCTATGCATAGACGGTAGTGCCTACGCTGCTGCACATGTTTGGCATCTCTTTTTCAACTTCTTTTTTAACTTCAATAATAAAAATATAGAAATAAAGATAAAAAATATATTTGATGATACTGTATTTATTTTTTATATTTATTTTTTTTAAATTTTTAAAAAATAAAAAAAATCTTTAGTTTTTATATTTTTAAAATAAAAAATTTATATTTTTTAATATCATCTCCAACAACCTCATTGCCTTAGCTAGTAATATAATTGTCACCTCCACCACCACCGTTGCCACCATCGTTCTCACCATCATTATGTTTACCAACTATATTTGTCACAATCGTTGTCTATGTTATACTATCCATTGCCATTATCATTATATCATCACTATTACCATCATTATCATCAACATTACCTCCACTGATAGTAGACACCGTGCCACCATTATTATTGCCATTATCTCACCATATTAACATTGTCACCTCCGCCATATTGCCGGTAGCTACACTATTACTATCACCACCATCATTATTGTCACCTTCATTATATAGCCACTGCATCCTTACCAACAAGATTGGTATACTTTCATTGTCTCTTTTGATGTTATCATACGTTTGTAAAAATAAATTAACCATCTAAATATATTTATATTTTTAAAAAATTTAAAAAAATCAAAATATAATTTATATTTATGATACCTAAATTATCAAAAAGAATGCATTGAAAAAAAAAAAAAAAGAGAGGAAGACTTAGCCCTCCTTTTCTTCATCCAATAAATTGGAATTGGGCGATGCCCAATTTTTCCTCTCGAAAAATAGAAGAAAGTGACCACGGATTTTTTTTTTGGTGGTGTAAGCTTTGTTGGCAGAAGTGCTGGCAGTTTTTTATTGCTGTAAGCAGTGTCAGAGGCTATAATACCACAGCACCAATGGTATAATTACATGCAGTTTAGGAAGGGGTGAGCTATACTATATACATATTGGAGGCCTCGTATATCCGTTTAGAAAGTGACTATGACAATGATCTGCGAGCTTCCTAATCGACATCTTGCTGATGAAAGTTCTCATCCTATAATATAGGATTGTTGGAAGATGTTGTACTCTCTTCTCTCGATTACTGTTACACATGCTAGTCTAATAATACTATTGATTGGATGGAGTTCTACGTAATTGATCATACATAATCAATTTTATGGGCCTCTTTCAACCGATTTTCCAAATCAATTCTTAGATATTTAATTTTCTAATTTCCATAGGTGTATCCATACACATTTATTTTAGTTTAATGCATCTGATTTATTCGAAAAAACAGAACAAAGAGTAACCTGAGATAAAGTTATTCCTGAGGCATATATTGTACTATAGATTACCTAAAGACAATTGTAGTAGAGATTGTGGACCTTGGAAGATGTAGCTCCTCAAAACATTTGTTAGCTGTAGCTTTTTCACAATCCTGTGTGCTTCATACGTCCTCATCGATAAACCAAACGCCTACTCAAGCCATGACTTGACTGCACCATCTCAACCTTTAGGCGATGGACACCATTCTTTCCCCACTTCCTTGTGTCATTAACCAACCCAACAAAACTAGCACCTTGATGCAGTACTGTGAAATGCATCTTTCTGAAAATTTTTCAGGTGGTGAGAGAAAAGTATGAGGTGGCAAATGCAATAGCCAATCCCCACTCTGTTCAAAACAGAGGATGTCATCTCATTCAAGTGATGATGCTCCCACAAAATTTGGCCTTATTGTTGCAGTCCTGTTGGCTTAGAACCTATAATGAAGCTTACTAGAGTTGTCATTTGCTCAAGGTTTTTATACTGTGGCCTTGCCGGGTCTGGAAACAATGAGAATGGCCCGAATCCTATGGGATTGCTGGATCCTGGAGAAAAAAAGATCTATTGTCATTTCTTTCTCCTATTTGGCTTGTGGAACTACAGAATAATAGAATAGTGGGAAGTGGTGGATTCTGTAGAAAAAAATACTTTTTGGAAGGAGGGAGAGGAAGGAAACCAGACTAGATTGGGTACAATGGATTTTTTTATAATAAAATTTTATGTATAATCCTATAAGATCAAAATTTATGTCTTATTGTGAATGTTAGTCTAAGGTTACAAATTTTAGGCATTCAAATAATTGCTAAAGATGCTGTTATAATTTAAAAGACATGGTAGGTAGCTTTGAAAGTAGTGTACAATCATTTCAATATGGAGAGTGATAAATTTGAAATTAAACCATGGATAGGCTGCATGTCCCATCCTCTATGCAAGGGAAAGAAACGGAAAAGGAGGGTAGATTAGGTCATGATGGAGCTTTGGAAGTAACTCTAATGGTAGAACAGTAGATAGCTATACTAATAAATATACATACATCTTAATAGAAGACTCCTAAAAAATTATATAACCTGGGCTATATCTGGTAATTCCCTAAATTTTAGGATCTAGGTTACACACGTGCGAATCCTCCAATTCCAAGTTAAATAGCTAGCTTGGGATATGGATCCGCGCATATGAACCCCTCTTAGCTCCTCTGTTGGGAAAGGGATTCCGAGCTCGAGCCAAGAAGACCGCAGTTTTCTTCGAAAATGGGTTGTGAAGCAGGATAGTCAAAACCTGTCCACATTCACAATCTGTGAACTAAAGGAATGGATTAGTTTCGTTAATCAGAGTTGGAGAAAAATTAGAGGAAAATAATAGAAATCTTCAAACGAGAACACCTTAAGGTGTGTAGCATTGTTACTCTTTCTTAACATTTTATTTGTCCCCACCATTCAGATATGCAAGGGGAATATGTTATATACAAGGAAGTCCAATATTTGATGATACTTTGCACTAATAGGTTAAATCAATGGGCATTTATCAGTGTCTATAGAGCTATCAAGTTGATCTGGTTGATGTCGCGTTGTGTTCTATGTCATGGGATTAAATTAGATATTTATAGAGTGGTACATATCTTTTTGAATAAACGCATTTGTTACTGAAGAGATATAACATATACGTCTTTGTTGGATGCTATAACAACCCAAGATCTCATTTAAAAAGGTTAGTCAAAAGATGTTATTTAGGTTCCTTGACCCTATATAAGTATCCAATATCTTTCCAACAAATAATCGATATCGGATTAAATACCTACCTGCATGGATCATCACATACTCTCCTCATTTAAACTTTGACATCCTCGCTAGGCTAAGACTCCAAATCTATGTATCTATTCATAAATACCACAATCGGCCCGTGTTCAGTCCAATGAATCCTTGCTGCAGTATCCCCTATTCCACATATGCTATGGACTAGGACGGCTCTGATATCACTTGTAACAATCTAGGATCTCACCCAACAAGGCTAGCTAAAAGACGTTATTTGGATTCCTTGGTCGTATATAAGTATCCAAGATCTTCTCAGCGAATAATTGATATAGAACTAAATACATGCCTACAAAAATGCACATCATAATGAACATGTTCTTCTTAAATACTAGGATATATCTCCACCGAACATACCTCAATGGCCGAGCTCATGCTCTTTTAGAAGGGATGCTGGCCAACCAAAAATTGCAATGTTGGCTAGTTTTGATTTAAAATAAACCTTTGTTTCTTTTTCTTTTTGATGGAAAGGGAGGCATTAATTACTGTAGAGGTGTCTTGCACTTAGATTAGCATTGATCACAGAGTTAATAGAGGTCTTTTCATCTTATTGGATGGAATGTGGGTGCAGCCTTACAAGTGGAAAGGCCCGATCCGATTTTATTAATATTTCTGTGTATCTATTTTGGTGAGATATATTGCCTTTTGAGGTGCGAGTGCTTTTTTAAGATTTTTTTTTTTTACTTTATACTTTATAATCTTCAATATTGAAGATAGTGAAAAATCTCCAACTAACTTTGTCCGTGATTTTTGTCCTTTGATTCAGAGGATTTTCATATGAATTCTGAGTTTGCATTGATCTTTGTTTTCTTCAATTTCTCTTTTATTTAGTGTCTTGCTATAACAAACTAGTATCAGTCCAGTTGTAGATCATTGATCGAAGATGTTTGTGGTGAAGTTCAAAGTAGAAAAGTTTGATGGAACAAACAACTTTGGAATGTGATGGATCAAGATACACACACTGCTTGTGCAATATGATCTGAAAGGAGCATTGAAGGGAGAGGATAATCTGCTTGCAACTTTGATAGTGACAGAGAAGAAAGGGATAATGGTAAGGGTTCATAGTGCGATTCAATTGAGTCTATCCAACAAGATGCTTCATGAGGTATGTCATCAAACCACTGCTCCTGGACTTTGGAAGAAACTGAGACACTATACATAAAGAAATCTCTCACAAATCACCTGTATCTAAAGCAACGTCTGTATCAATTGAAGATAAGACCAAGTACTCTTGTGACCAATCATGTAGATCTATTTAATCAGATTATTATGGATCTTCATAATATTGATGTAAGAAGTGATGATAAAGATCAAGCCTTTTTACTATTATGTTCTTTGCCTAAATTATATAAAAATTTTATTGATACTACGCTGTATCGTGAATAAGTATCACCTTGGAAGACGTTAAATTATCCTTGAACTATAAGGAGTTGAAGAAAAAGGGGATAGACAATCAGGTTAATGATGGAGATGGCTTAATGGTTAGAGATAGAAGTAAGGATAAAGGATCACATAACAGAGGAAAGTTTCGGAGTAAATCTAAGGGGAGAGTTGTAAGTTGTTGGTACTATAAGGAGAATTGTCATATTAGGAGAAACTGTCCAAAGCACAAAGAGAAGAAAACTAAATCTTTAGGTAATGTTATTGAGGAGAGTTCTGATGAGTCTATTGATGGCGATGTTCTTACAATAGTGACTGAAGAGAATTTTGATGGGTATGTAAGTACTCGTGTTCTTACAATAGGTACTGTATATTCTGATTCTGAGTGGATTCTTGATTCGGACTGTTCTTATCATATGTGTCCAAATAAAAAATTTTTTGCTATCTATCGGTCAATAGATGGTGGTTGAGTTCTAATGGAAAATAATAAAGCTTGTAAGGTTATTGGAATAAAAATGTACTATACATGTACTAGAGCCAAAGAAAAATCTGATCTCCTTGGATATACTTGATTCTATTGGCTATAAGTTTAGAGGTCGAGGTGGAGTCATCGAGATCTCTAAAGGTGCTTTTATTGTGATGAAGAGAATTAAGCAAATTGAATGTATTTTCTCTAGGACAATACTATTATAGGGTCTACTACAATTGGATTTACAAAACAGATTAAATGTATTTTCTCCAAAATAGCATTTCTGCATGGAGAGCTTGATGAGCGGATTTATATACAGCAGCCAGAGGAATTTATTGTTCCTGAAAAGGATGATCATGTGTGCTCATTGAAAAGAACTTTATATAATCTTAAGTAATCATCCAGACAATGATATAAGAGGTTTGATACTTTTATGATTAGTAATAGTTTTACTAGAAGTAATTTTGATTGCCATGTTTATTATAAGAAACTCCGAGATGGTAGCTTTGTTTATCCCTTATTATTTGATGACATGTTGATTACTGATCATGAAACAAAGGATATTCATATTCTTAAATCTTAATTTAATGATGAATTTGAGATGAAAGATTTGAGTGCGGGAAAGAAGACTTTGGATATGGAGATTAGCAGAGATAGAGCTATAGGCAAATTATATTTGTCATAGAGGAAATATTTAGCAAAAATACTGTAGCATTTTAATCTATTTGATTCAAAATCAATTTGTACTCTACTTGCCTCATACTTTAATCTTTCTGCTTCTATGTTGTCAGCTGATAAAGAATTGAGTATATGTCTAGAGTCCTTTATACTAGTGCACATAGTATAATGTATGCTATGGTTTGCACTAAGTTAGATATTGCACATACTGTTAGTATTGTTAGTAGGTTTATGGTAAATCCTAGAATGAGACATTGGCAACTTGTGAAGTGGCATGGAATCTTCATTATTTCAGAGGTATAGTGAATGTTGGGTTGGTTTATGATAAAGATACTGAAATATCTGATAGTATCATTGGTTTTGCAGATTTTGACTATACAGCTGATAAAGATTGAAGGAAGTCTATGATAGATTATATCTTCACACTCTCTAGTTGTACCGTTAGTTGGAAAGCAATTTTGTAATCCACTGTTATCTTATCTACAATATAGGTTGAGTACATGGCATCGGCAGAGACTATGAAGGAGGAATATGGTTAAAAGATTTTATTGGTGATATGGGTATTCAGCTTGAATAGTTTATTATGTATTTTGACAATCAGTGTGCTATATATTTGATTTAAAATTAGATGTACTATGAGAGGACTAAATACATTGATGTTAGATTTCACTTCATTTGAGAAGTTGTAAGTTAGGGAATAGTTTTGATAAAAAAAAAAGAGCATAGATGACAACTCTATGGATATATTGATGCAATCCATAATCAGAAGCAAGTTCAGGCATTACTTGGATTTGGTTGGAGTTCTCAGCTATTACGATGGAGCCCTTAGCGATTGAGGGTGGAGTTGGTGAGAGGTTTGACATTTTATATAATTTGGTTAAATGCAAATCAAGATAGAGATTTGTAGAGGTATCTTACATTTAAATTAGTACTAGCCATAGGGTTAATAGGGGCCTTTCTATCTTGTTGGACAGAGTATGAGCATAGTCCTATAAGTGGAAAGGCCCAATTTGGTTTTATTGATATCTTTGTGTATCTGTTTTAGTTAGATATATTACCTCTTGAGGTATGAGTGCTTTTGTAAGATTTTTTATATTATATTTTATAATTTTTAATATTAAAAATAGTAAAAAATCTTCAACTATTTCTGTCTATAATTTTTTTTTTTGATTCAGAGAATTTTTTACGTAAATTCTGAGTTTGTATTGATCTTTGTCCTCTTTGCTTTCTCTTTTTTTGGGCATCTTGCTACAACAGCCACCTTTTATTTTTTTTTTATTTTTGAAAATATTCAATACTAATTTTTGCAGATGTCGGCAAAGTTCGATCGACACCTATGTGATTCCTCCGGTATGGTCATAATGCATGCATCTTGTGGAGCTGGTGTGTATGCCGAGGCAGGTTGGTTGCATCCACAACCAGCAAAGCCCTTGTATTCTCACTGCCCAGCTGAGTCTACCTACATCGCATTTGTGGCATGTTCTGAATTATAGCTTATGGTGTTCAAAAGAGATGGGTAGGAGCTGGTGCTACAAGTGTTTTCCAAGAAATTACTTACCCAATTCGCTTAACAACTAATAATTAGCATGGATGGTAGTTTAAAATTAGACCAACCATGCAATTATACCATTCATTGTTGGAAGAGTCATTCGGTGATTGACATAGAACTACTATTAGATTTGATCAACTCGAACTGTTTGATCACCTAAGCCGATTGAACCACATGAAACCACAAAGCCATAAGAAAGAATTATCAATGAAAAGCGAAATGCATTTGTGAAAGATTATGAGTGCTTTTTATAATTCTCTAAATTTGATAGTTAATAATCTGCTTTGCTACTGGGGTGCATTTGGCTTGCAATTGGAATCAAAATTAGAAACGTAATTAGAATGAATTAAAATGAAAATTAAAATGGTCATATCCCTCAATGTATTTGGATTGTGATTGAAATTAGAAGCATAATATAATTTGAAGATTAAGAGAGAATAGAGATTGGATTTGAAGATCGGAACTTTTCTATTTCTCATGGAATTGGAATGGGATTTTCTTTGACCAAACAACTACAATAAAACTCACTGATTTTCATTCTCATTTTAGAGTCCAACTTATTCTAATCAAATGTATCCTTAGTTTACATTGCTCTAGTCTAATGATCTGGACAATGTTTCCATGGTCATTTCCTCCTCTCTTTGGTGGACATTTTTAGATATTTGGTCTTGGATGGTTTACCTCCAAGCAGCCTGAGAAAGTAGTAATTCCAATTGAGCCAAAGTTCAATAAAGGGTAACCAGTGGTGGCCAGTTCTAATTATATGATGGGCAAGTGGTCCAATTAATATTTTGTTCTACGCTAATGTTAGTCCTTAATTAAATGGTTTGTCGACTAAAGCATGAACATCGATGTCGCAGTACACGACAAATATGGTTATCTTTCATTGTCCTGTCCATGGAGAGAATAACGCGCACTAGCACAGAGACAGAGACAAGTGTGCTGCCTAGTGGTTTTTCCTGTTGGAAATCAAAATTACCAAAGAATGAGATAGTTTTGTCTTCTCTCCAGTGCTTCCTTCTGTTGCCATGTTGCATTTGTACACCTATTTATTCCTTAAATGTTAGAATTCTATCTAATTAAGTATTAAATGAAAGAAGCTAATAAAAAAAAAAGTTAAAGAGTTAAAAAAATGCACAAAATAGCTCTACATATTTTTTTTAAAGATGCGTCTAGTTCATGATCAGAATCAAAATCGTAATCAGAATAGATTGAAATTAAGGTTGAAATCGGATCGGATACCATATTCATTTTGTCTGATGAATATAAATTATTCAGATGCAAAAATTTATATTCATATTTATTTTAAATGGATATGGATATAATTTGAATATTGAAAATATAGATATAATTATAAATATGACTTAGATAATTAGACTTTATGACTATAGAATCAAATATATTATTAAATAGATGATAAATCAAATTAATAACATATTTATGTAGTTGCATATTTTTTTTAAAAATTAATAAGTACTATATAAAATTATATAGATTTACATATAGATCGGATAGTTGTCTATCTATATCCATATCTATTTTTTTTTTACGGATATTGATATAAATATGGATATTAGTCATCCTTAAATTTTTATCCATAGCACTTTCACCCTTAATTGGACGGATTCAAATGGATGGATAATATTCATACCACTTTCACCTCTAATTGGAATGAAAATCAGAATGGTTATATCCTTGATGCATTTGGTTTATAATTAGAATCGAAATTAGAATTAGAATGGGATCTGAATATTAAAGAGAGTCGGAATTGATTTTTGGGATTAGGACATTCTCATTTTTTTTTAGAATTGGGACGGTATTTTTTCTAACCAAATGGCTGGAATAAGAGTTAATTCTTATTCCTATTGCAGAGCTTAATTGCCCCTAATCAAACATGTTATTAGGTAATTTATTCTAGGGTTAATTGCAGGGTCATGTAATAAAACTATTATAAATTTGGCTAATTAAACATGGGATGTTAAAGATTAATATCTTAGCCATCTTTGTGGGATATTAGTTTAGCAGGATAGAAATAGAAAAGTATCGAAGGATTTTGCAAGCGACAATATATTGAAATAATATTTGCTCATGTAAAATAATTTAGTTAAAACCATATTGCATATTAATTGATTTTGATTTTTCAGAACAAATTGATTTGATATTTTTGACTGGTACCTCCGAATTTGCTTGTTTTAATTGAGACAATTAGAGAATACTATGTAAATCAATACTCAACTGAAATATCAACTTATGGAAATTATGCAATCGCAGCCTTATCCACATTCATGCATGACCATATTGCATAATATGAGATACTGAAATTGAAGGGAGATACTTAGAAGAAGCAAATAATGCATGGTCTACAAGATATCTGATCAGAAACCCCAAAGACCTGCACTTTCTGAACAAACAGCACCATCAAAGTAAATTTTGATTGAAATCATGGGGGAAGGGGACTCCATTGGACAAAATGACAAGAAGAGGGGTCATGACAACCCAAGACACCCCAATGCCTGGTATTAACCATAGTAACATCAGACATATGGGCGTACTTGACCTCCAAAGCAAGTCGAAAGGCCTAGTCAAAGACTTTGGCAGCAAGTATATTTTTCCCTTGAAAAATTTTCATTCCTCGGGTGGCAGATCTAGAGAGTGGATTAGTTGATTATCAAAAGAGACTCTACCATAGTGATGGGATAGATTTACAGTTGGATAGAGGCGACTCACAACTACCTCCTTTTGTGCCATACCGAAAGAATCTTGATAGGATGCGCTCTTTGGCTAGTTGGACATATCTATTGAGAGACGAATAGTATGACAATATAGATTGCCTATTTCATCGCTCAGCACTCGGGGGACATATTATGAATCAAGGCATTGGCTACCTCTGTCGCTTTTAGGGATATTTTGTTTGTTGATTTTATTGGATATGCTTGTATTAGAGTAATATGACTGGTCCATGTCTATCAAAAAAAAAAAAAAAATCTCATTCCCTATGTTCCAGATTATGCACTGGCATAAAGTAAAGCAGCTCAAGTACCATTAGAAATATCAGTGCTAATAAGCTGCAACAAATCATCAAGGATGGCAGCATTGGAATGTTAGTCGATTTAGTAGTGAACTCCCATACAGACCTTGCAAACTATCCCACAGGGATTATTATTAACATATTCATCTAATTCCTCAAAACGAAGCAAGGAAGAAAAAATGTCTTCATCTAAGTTAAGACATAGATCACAAAAAAAAAAAATGTAGAGAATGAAGCAACCCCGTGCTAGCAAGTATGGCATTACAAGGAATATCCTTTCAGCTTAGTTTCCACCGAAAATCCATTGGAGCAACATTGCAAGTCCAAGTCCATGTCAACACTGCTAGAGAAATTTCAGAAAAGATTGCTGCTAATACAACTGATTATAAACAGATTTTAGAGGAATCTTTGTGGAAAAATTAGTCCCCTACAAGATGATCAGCTCTAGGAATGATAGGAATAGGCATTGCTGAGTTGGACTTGTAATCTCTTGAGGAAATGCAGCATCAATCCTCAATAACCCTTCTAGATCATCTAATATTGGTAGTTTGATGGCAAGTAGAGGGTCAGACCGAGCATCATTTAGGAGTCTTGTATCCATGCTAAGAGCCTTGAAATTTATGCATAGCCCACTTTGGTCCATAAGCTTTTCGAAGGTAAACAGGAAACATCACATGCTACCGAGTGAAACTGCTTTTGATCCTTGAATGGCTCCATACAAAAGCATGGATTAATCTCTTGATGCTATCAATTATCCTTCAAAGGACAAAACAGTTCAACATCAGAAAAATTGGAGTTCACATGAGAATGTATTTAGCGGAAGTAATTCTCTCAGTCATCTTGTAAGATTATCAGACTCAATATAGACTACTCTAGCTAACAAATAAAAAACTAAATAGAGTTTAAAAGTGAGGTTCACCAAATCGGAATGTTAGATTATACGACAAACTTTTAGAGATCTTAATTTACCTACACAGTGCTTGATCGGCACACTTTTTTTAAGAAAAAAAAAAGAAGGACAACTTTTTGAGCTCTAGAATATAACACCCCCAAATAAGGATGTAGTTAGTAATTAAAATCAAATTTCATCATTTGAACCTCAAAACTATCCAATCAAAACACTTTTTTTGTTTTAAGAAAATATTTTGATCGAGCGTATCTTTCAATTCAGGAAGAATTAAATGATGAAATTGCCGACATAATTGGCATAGAAGTTGAGATCTACTTTATTAGTTAAGTCTATTTTAGAAAAGCTAAAATTTCTATTAACTAAAGGAGGAATCTAACATAAATTGTACTAAGATGAATCTTGTTAATATAAACAGAGGCTTTATAACTCCTTCTTAGGAGTATATTAATAAAAGAAAAGAGATCTAGACTCTATTTTCATCAACTTTTATTTTTAATATTTCAAAATATTCAAGTTGAGCTAGTCTAAAAAAATTTCTTCCTTCTCTATGATTGGATCATCCTGCAGATAATGCCTCCAATTTCTACCTATCAAGGCTTTTTTCTAATTTTTGGTAATAATAAGAGACCAATTAACTTTGCAAAGCCTATCGAGCAACAATGGATTCCCAAGATAATTCCACCCACTCTCAGAGGGGTATAATTTGAGCGCATTGTCAATACAAATATATTGATTTAGAATTCTTCTAACAGTTTGACTCTTAATTATCTAAATAAAGGTGGGTGGGAGCCTTTTTGCTGAAACAAACGAGTGAGTATGAGAGCACATTTAAGTGTGGCTCCAGTGAAGCAAACTTAGAGCAAGTGCACTTAGAAACCTTGTTTAGGCATGGAGACATTGCATCCCCTATATGTAAGGAGACAACATTGAACTTATGGCACAGAGATCACATACATCACATACTGGCCCATAGTTTCTAACTCTTTTCTATCTAAATTCATATTCCTTCGAGCAATACTTGTGATAATAATTGAAGGTTTTTCAGAATATAAGATGTCATAGAATAAGGGCTAGATTATACCAGAACACAAGCTTGAGTATAAGCATATTATGACTCCCATAAATCCTCTCTTCTCTTATATCAAAATGGTCAATGGGTTTACTATCTTGGGAACATTAGTTCAGCAAATACCAAGGCCAATAATTTTGATTATGGAAATGTCAAAAAGAAAAATGATGATCAATGATGAATCAACGTATCATCCATAATCTTTACTTCCAAATGAAGTCAGTCTGAAGGCTCACAAAAGAGTGTCGATCAACCTTATCAAGATCGGATAAAGTTACCCTTGAATATCTACAGAACTAATGTAATAAGATTGATAATAGATATAAATGCCATTGAAAGAGAGGCGTAAACATTTGAAATTCAATATCTACTTAATTCTATTGTATTGTGGAAGACTAGTATTTGCAAATTTTATGGACCTTTATAATGTTAAGAACTTTCATATCAGTATTTTAAGATTTTATGGACCCTTACATTGTGAAGAAATTGGTACAAAAATGGTTGCAAGTTGTATTTTTTGGAAAAGAAACAAAGTAATTCAAAGTCATGATCAGCATAAGATACATACTGATTAAAGAATGAAATACATCAAACTAGCTTTTGATTAAAACTTGAAACTAAAACCAATTGGCCATTAATGGTGTTAGTTTGCTAACTTGAAACAGGTATAAGCATCTCTCTCTCTCTCTCTCTCTCTTTCTTTTTTTCTTTTTTTATTTTTGAAGTAGAAGAGATCTGTAGATAATGTATGCATTATCCAACAACAGATAGCCTACCTCAAATCACTCCCAACCACCAAATCCTAATGAAAGCAGGATGAAACCTAGTTTATTTGGTAGAACAACCCAAAGCTTTATCAACTTGGATAGTTTGTACCTTCAGATATAAATAAGATGCCAACAGAACAAATTGGTATTATATAATAGTGATTTGTGTTTGATTTATGCTTAATCTTCACATTAATTTTTGGTGACTTCTCTCTGTTGCGGCCAGTCAAGCCAGGCTCATGAGGTCAGATCTCGTGTTCTGTCCGACGTGAAGGTATTGTCCGTTTTGGAAGCCCACCAAGACAAACCTTATGTGGCGTGGGTGACCTTTCACGACTTTATCTTCTTGGGCCGTGCTAAAGTGACTGGACCTAAAAGATACCTTTACATGGAAAGGAGGATACTAAGCCTTATAAGGCGAGGTTGCCTAACTGAACAACCGATGTGGGACTAAAATCCGTCCCCCTTTCAACACTCTTATTTGCATTTCATAGACTTCTTGGACAAAAATCTACTAGTAGATCATGCAATTAATGCTTATCCATGCTGTTAATACTTATCCATGCTACCAACGTTTAGCATAATCTAATCGTACTGTTTATTGAGATCTAGGGTCCAATACCTGGAAATGCACCATCCAAAACTGGAAGTCCCAAGCTCTTGTTGCTAAGTAGAAGGGTATGACCAAAGTTAATAATTATTATGACAAATATATAAAATATAATGTTCATTGATCTAATTATGCTAGTATTTTGAGTTTTCATACAAAGTCATGGCTGATTATTTTGATTGCCACATCACTCAGACCCTAGCTTAAACCAAGGTCTTAAGTCATTGCGCAATCACATTGCTGGCCCCACATACAAAAGCCGAAGACGCATTTCTAGATTACTTTTCTTGGAATAGAAAGCTCTTGGACTCACCCCATCATGCCATGCTATGGCACGCCATGCCACGACACAACACAAACCTCCCAAGCTGAAAACAGGCATATGGTTGATGACAAATCTAATCCACATAACCCCAAAATTTTTGCAGTGGTTGTTTGTAAATCAAATCGACAAACCCAGCTATAAGTGTCAGGCACTGCTTGGGAGGCCTAAACTGTCTCCCATAACCCCTTTTATGGCATGCTGGTTAATTATATAAAAAATATAAAGAACTTCATTAACATGCATGAGTTGACCAATCTGCTATGTCATGTTGGCATTTAGTAGCTTTTCAAGGAGTAGTTGTTGGCTTATAGCGTTACTCAACTTAAAATCATATGGGACAATCCGTGCAAAGCTTAAGACTACAAGACTGTCACATTATAATGGTTATTGTGAAGATTTGAAAAACCTTATATTATGTGCTCTATTTATGTTGGAACTCTAAAAAATCATCGTATGATATTTTGATTTTTCATCCAACTAGAATAAGTAAAATCCAAACTTCCATGCCTATTGAGAAAAAATATTTTTCATCCAATAAATATAGAGTTGGCAAAATATGATCCAATTCATCAATTTGATTCATGTTCGGCTTACAATAAATAGGTTTGGGTTTGGACTTAACATTGTTAATAATCGGATAGGGTTCAGATTCCAGCTCCTTAATCTATTTAATAATCAGATCTAATCATATTAAGTAGGTTATGAGGGTTACTTATTAATCAAAGTTTATAAGTTAACAGGCTGTATAGATTATACAGACAAACAGGTTATATAGGTTAATATATTAAACAAATTATTTATTTATTAAATAGGTTAAACAGTTCGAAATAAATTATTTATTTATTAAATATAAAAAATTCATATTTTAAATTCTGCCTTATTTAATTAAATAAGGTAGATTCATATTTGAAATTTTTTGATCTAATGTGCATTTGACCCGATCAGATTGGGTTGCCATCCCTAAATGAACAATGAATTAAGCAAACAATGATACTAATTTCTTGTTATTATCTATTATCTCCTATTATAGTAGGTTGTGGTAGCTGTGAGGGAGCAGGCATATTGTGGGCTCATGTAGGGCTAAATTGTGTTGATAACCGTTACTTTATTTTAAATTATAATAGTAAATAAAGATTTTTCGTACCAAACCGGTACACGAGGGAAGGCCGACAAAATCGCTATAACGGCCGTTAACTCGTACCTTCACCCGGGACTCGGGTCGGGTGCTCCGCGCGCGCCGAACCAAGCCCGTGTCTGCCACTTCTGCCCGACAACTCCTCTCCCTCTCTTCTTCTTGTGTAAATGGAAGCATTGCTGTGGGCCCCGGGCCCATCCTCACATGCCCCAATATGTTGGCCCACGATGGCGGCTCCATCATAAGGAGGTAGGTGACCAGATCCACCTACAATCTTTATTTATTCCTACTAATGAATAATTGTTTATTACTTAATTAATGGAACAAGTGAGTGTCTCTAATTAATTATTTATTAGTTAAGTAATGGAAAAGTTTACTTGTGTGTCAGAGTGATGTCCCCCTAGCGGCCCACCATCACCGTCTGATCCGGCTGCCGCGTTGGAGGTATCAACACCCTTCAATCCATGAGGTTCCTCTTTGTGTTCGTGTGCGTTTGAGTTCCCAAGGGATCTGACAGCGTCCGACCTCCGCCGTGCACGGATTTCCGAGGTGGAGGAGGTGAGGCGAGGGGGAAGAGAGAGAATAGAGGGAGGAGTCATAAGACCTCAAATGGACCGCTCTCACTCGATATTCGTGCATGGGACGGAATGTATTTTTGTTGCCAAGGATGCATCCTAAATTCCTTCCTCATGCAATATTTATTCTTGCACACACATTTGCTTCGCAGCCAAAATCAAAATACTTTGAAATGGATATCAAAATAATCATATTTTTTAACCAGAATTAAAACCGAAACCACAATGAGATTTGCAAGTTATATGAGAGTTCGGATTGAAGGATTGTAATATTTTCATCTTCCCCTAGAGTCAAAAAATTTTTTTTTTTTTTTTTCAATCGAACAATTGAATCGTGAGTTGTTCATTCTCATTGTTATTCTTGAATCCAACTCTCCAACCAAATACATCCTAAATATTTTATATTTTTATTTTAATCATGCAGCTAATTGGTTTGATTTTTTTGATGGTTGAGCAAGATCCAAGCATAGATGGATCTAAACTTCACCTAATCGATATTAAATATGTCGTCATTCTATGCTTATCTCTGAATTATTTAACAGCTTAAGTTGGGTTTAGTCTGTTTTCAACTTATCTTTGAGTGGAGTCCACATGTAATTGAACTAGAATGAGTCTAATTAGAATCGAGACTGATTCAAATTTGACCTATGTCGGCACTAGCTATATTATTTAGAGCTAGATCCCATATATTCACTCGATGATCAGACTTAATAAGATCTCTCTTATCAAGTATTGTTCGAATTGTTTTCCTATAGAAGATAATTACATTCTTTTGATTGGATTCATGTCTGTCCTAGAATTATACTTGATCGGGTTAGTGATCTTTATGCCAGCGCAAGACTAGGATTTCACTTGCATGATTGTACTTAAAGTTTGGATGGAGTTGGATCTGTGTGCACTTGGTGCTGTGAGAATTTATAATCTCATAGTGTTTTTTTTTTTTTTTTTATGAAAATGGTTGATGTTTGGTAGGACAAAATATGCTCTGCTGTAACTGCAATTCAAATGCCAAGGACTCACATGAGAACATGCTGGTTTTGTTTCAACCACTACAAGAACCAACAAACCACACATTTTTTGAACTTGATAATGCACATGAAAAGGTTTATAATGTTGGCATTTTATGACTAAACTCTTCATTGATGACCCAAAAGTCTTCCTCATGTTCCCAAAGCTGTAACTTTTTTTTTTTCATTTTCTGAAAAAAAAGAGAAATTTCTATGTGTGTGGCATTGCCTTCTATTTTTTATGGGGAGTAAAGGGATGGTGAGTTCGGTTCAGGCCTAAATTCTTCTCGGGATTGGGTCCTTAGTCTTCACCCAATCCCACGAACCCCTTCCTTTTTCTCTCATCTATAAATTGACCTCCTACCCTCTTCACTTCCTCTAAGCCCCCACAAACTATAGCCTTGGGTCATGACTTCCCATCTTCCTCCTCTTCTAATCTTCTCCCTCTCCCTCCCTCCCACCTCCCTCTCTCTCTCTCTCTCTCTAGTTGGCCCTCTTTGTAGTCTTCCACAGCTTTCTTGAACTGCATCCATCCTTGAAAGGGAGGGGCTTCCAATTGCAGTTCAATAAAGCTGTGGGAAATTACAGAGAGAGACCAAAGAAGCTGAAGAAGTTTATCACCTCCATTCATCTCTTTAGAGGTAGTCTGTTACATGCTTATCCCCCCTCTTGCCCTCCCCTTTTCTTTCAAATACATGGTAGGGAGAATTCAAAGCACTTGTAGCAATCAAAGAATTATTAGATCTCATTTCATCTTTTGTTCCACCAGTCCTTGGATGTGGTATGCGTGCAGTTGTGGATGTTTTGTCTTGCTAGAAGGATGGGAGCATCTCTTTCATCATGAAAGAAAGAAGATGCCCTCATGATGAAACTTCTAATCAAAACTTTTTTTTCCCCTTCTTCCAAACTCTAATTATGCTTCTTATTTCTCATACTTCTTGTGCAGTTGATGGGAATTTATTCATGGATTTCTCTTTCGGTAGAGTTTACTTTCCATCAGTACAAGTGAGGTAAAGAAAAAATTCCAAGTAGAGTCATACAATCACGTACTTGCAGCCTTGCACTGAACTTTTCTTTCTTTTTATTTTTTTCTTCTTTGTTTTTTGTGTGAGTGTATGCAAAAAAAGAGTATTCACTGACATGGATTCCTGTCGTTTTACACAGTTATAATGCTCGGACTATCTGATGGTTTTTACCATATAATGAAAGCTATCAAAGAGAACAATCCCAAGATATCCACAAAAATAAAGCAGTCTTGTGGGATATGGCACATCCCTCTCTCTCTCTCTCTCTCTCTCTCTCTCAACAATGAAGCCAGATGAATCATTCTCTTCTTCCTTTTTTCTGATTCAGTAGAGGTACTTAGTGGCATTCCCAAGCACAAAAAGAATTGCTCTACAGTTGTGTTTGTTACCGGTATATGGAAGTCAAAATTTTGTGAATTCTAAATGCTACAATATGTGTATCATGGCCTAAAGATATTCAAATTTTCACTCAATTAAACCCCATGTATTTAGCCATTGTTTGGTGGTTCAAAGTGTATGGAAGGCAGCCAAACAAGTTAAAATTACACAATGGTTAAGTTGAGGTACTATGCAAATGGAGGATTGTTTGGGTTCAGAATGGGCTTTTGACAATGAAATCAGCATATAAAATGCACAGCATCTTTAAAGTGGGTAGCTCTCTCTCTCTCTTTATCATTCCTATTACAAACCCTTAGAAGAAAGGTTGGTTAATTATAGTATGGAACTAAGAAAGCAGAAAGCTTTCCACAATCTATTTCCATGGCCACTATTGGAGAATCCTTTCTCCCTGGAGACTACCGACAAACAGTGGGTCATTTTGGAATCTGCTTTATTAGTAGGTAGGTTTTCATTTTAGTTTCAACTACTACACTTTGAAGAGCCATTAATCATTAGATGGCTTCTGTTTCTCCCCCTAAAAAAGAAGACCCTAATCAACTAAGTACTTCTCAAGCAAAAAAAAGAACGAGCTAGATATTTTGCATTTGTTATTCATCAAGAGATACCGATATGATACGCATCGATATCACACCCTTTGTCGAGAAGAACTATACAATGGAATGAAAACTTATCTTGGAATTATATATGTGGAACTCAGAGCATGCAAATAAGCTAACATATGCATTTTACTTTTCAATATATCTCCTGTAAAGGAAAAGGCAAGGAGAAGGGACAGGAATGCACAATTGACTTTGTTTCATGAGAAAGATGGTTTTAAGGAGCTAGGGAAATAGTGGATCGAAGGTATACATAAAAAAACAACTATTACAAATCAGCAAAAGGAACTACTAGGTTAGCAGCCTTTTTTTATCCAGATCACTTGTAAAACATGCATTACTTCAGCAAGAAATCTTTAGTATTAGTGGAGCACCAAATTAGTTTTTCTTAAAGGATGTTCCTAATTTGAGTTTTGAACAACTGAATTCTTCCAAGCCATAGATTATATTCCATCATGATACAAATTAATGAGCCATGCTTTGTTAAAAGAGGAGTTAAGAAAAAAAAAAAAGGCTAACAAAGAAAGCACAAGCTTTGCAATTACGATTCTTCTTCTCAAACTAATAATTCTCTTTCCACTGTTCGCACACCTTTTTGCTCCTTCTTTTGGCATGTTTTTACCACATCTTCTCGATGGTTGAAGTTGTGTTGATCTAAGACTAATTCACATCCAATTCAGTCCAACCCATTGCCATCAATAAGAAAAGCAAGACTGGCATACCATAACCTATCGAATTGTTAAAAGGTTCCTCAAAGAAACATTGATTGCAATAGAATGGACTCGACTGTCATAGGTTCCTCCATGTGCTTTAGAAATGGAAAGCACACCATCGGTGGTTTGATAAAAGAAGATATGGTTGATGACAATGATTTTAGAAATCTTGTATTAGGATCTATCATGAAAATATAAGCAGCAAAATATATTGTTTATCTCTTTGCTAAAAAAAAAGGTTTACCATAGATGTTGAGTCCATTAAATAGACTGAAATGTTTGATGAAGAGATTTTTTGACCGGCTTTTGAATGAAGAAATTCACAGCAAGAATTGGGGATAAAGCATTCAAATCATGTTCATTATTTTTGTGAGACATGAAGTTTATTTATGTCAATATGAATTGAAATCTCCATTCAAAATTGAGCATTTGTTTATTTAGAATGTTCTGGGGTAAGGCTTATTGCTTTTAACAAGATCCGTAAATTCTGAAATGAGTGGATCAAATATTGACCATAAAAACTATTTGGAGAAGTCCAAAGGACTAGCCTAATTTGAGCCACCAACTTAAAAGAGGGCTAGATGTGCATGAGATCGCCACCCAAATAAGTATAGATTCGCCACCAAAGAGGGGGCGAGCATGTTACCACCAAAGCGCTTATCTCTCTCCTTTCATGCGCAGAATCACCATGCTATGCATGCACTTAAGTGTGCTGATGAAGATGCGGCATGTGTAAAATCGGTGAAGATCCAACTCTTCTCTTGTTTTTTTTCTTTCTTCACCTAATATACTACTACTATCTTTGGTCCACTTCTCTCTCTCAACTATCCCAACAACATACCATGCTGCTATGCCTTCATCAAATTCACCATGAATGCTACCACTTGACCAGCATCCAGAATGTTATTCCCTTTCCATCTCCCCAATCACTTTAAGCATCGCTTTCAATCTCTCATCTGTCCCCCTTACCTTAAATGTCCTTCTAGCTCTATCCTCCATCATCTAATGTTAAGACTCTATCGAACTCTTTCCCTCTTCCTTTTTCATCTCTTAATTCCTCCTCATCATCATCTTTTCTTCTTCCTTCAGCATCCCCTCTACCTCCTAATCCCCTATAGCACCTCGGGACCAGCTGATTCTCTACTTATTTTCTTCTTCACCTTGCTAGGAAGCATTTCTTTCTAGCCCCTTCCTCTTCTTTTTGCCTTATGCATAACCTAATCGTACTAGCATTACCTCAATCTAGCATGACAGGTTTGGCTACCATGCACAGCCATCTAGTTAGCCTTGCCCTCTTTTTCCCCCTCGATGATTTCCTCCATTTCTCTCTCTTTGCAAATAGCCTGTTATAGCCCTCCAATTGAGACCTGTTAGGACCCATTCTGTCAATGACCACCCTCTCTTATACACTCTCTTTCTCTCTTTCTAATCTCCCACATCCCTTCCCTTAGGGTACATCACCCCTAATTTCCAAAGTTCCACTCCTTATCACCTCTATTTATTTCTTTGATTTTATTGGTCTTTATTTTGGATAAGGGAGTGATCATCCAGAAAAGAAGGGGATGAACATGGAGTTTACACTCTAATCTTTTGATTTTGATAAAACCTTAGCCTTGTCCTCCTTAGTTTAGGTGTATGTAGCTTAGACTAAGGTTAGGTTAGGGAAAATTAGGTTAGTTTTGAAGACCAAAAATTATAAAATTAGAAAATTTGATAAAAATCAAAGTTTTGAAAATTCAAGTATGCAAATTTCAAGAACAAAATTATTTTTAGTAAAGAATATAAGGCTTGATCCAAATAAACTAACTTGGCCTGGACCTGATAAACCACTCAACTCACTTTTGCAATGGTCAGGTACGTGCTTGGTACATATGGAAGTGGTGGTAGGCTCTTGATATGAGTCTTCCTTCAACAACTCTTAATAGGAGTTGGAGTTCTAGGAAAGGATTAGAGGCTATGAAATCCTAACCTCCCTTCTAATTGACAACTCTTTCCCTCCATGGCTTTTCCCATCACTGAACACTATCAATTTTGCTATTGATTTCTGTGGTTATGGTGTCTCCTATCCTTGCAATGCCACTCTTATCGAGGCCTTATCAGAATGCATTATTAATGCTATCACTTTCACTCATCCTAGCACTCCAATGAATCACTATTGTTGGCTAGAATCTTCAATTGAGAGGTTGCCGAATTCCAACAAAATCCACATCTCCTATTTCATGATATCCTCCCTTGCGTTAGCTTTCTCATCCATATTTTGAAGTTGTACCCTACCACCGAATCTAGCCGTGCTTCTTCTTGACACTTGATTATCAAGTAGCGAAGTTTAGTCACCTACGAGCTACTAAGGCTCGATTCAATGCCAAGCACTGCTTGACAAGACCCTTATTTTCTTTTTTTATTTTTTCTTTCTGATGGCCACATAACATCATTGCTACTCATCACCACTCTGTTGTGCAGACGAACTCTAGTACGTGAGACAAAGAATACACCAACAACACACCAAAGAGGAGCGGTTGCAAGGATCCCTCTTTGAAGATGGCGGCTAGGGTTTAGGCATGCAAAACACAAGAGAAGGAGAGAGAGAATGAGGGAGAAAAATTATTGTATTAGTTTCACACAAAATATATTATCATACATGATTTATATATCTTAAAGTTTCCACACAAATCCTAATAAATCCTAGTTGAAAAACTTTTTTGGCTAAATCCAATATATGAAAGCACTCACTGAGTCTATGTCTCACATGCTCTCATCCTTTGGATTTATTTTCGGTCCAAACTCTTGAGTTAGCCATCCTTGAAATTCATAAACCCGAGCCCAAGATCCTAGGATCAAAATCTGATCCTAGATCAAAACAGACTCCCGTACATCTTCAGCCCACATGAACTGGGTCAGCTTAACTAGGACTAGGTTGATCCAGTTCTCAGCAACCTATAGAAATCTCGAATGATGCACTGTTCTATTCCCAATTAGTCAACTCAGCTGGAACAGAGTCGACCCACCTAGACTAAGTCAGCTCAGTCTGGCACTGAGTTGACTCACTTTTTGTGCCATGCTAAAACATCGAGACTCCTCTCTCTCGGCATGCCCTGTGACTTGATCGATCCATTTTTAAACTGAGTCAACCCAATACCCTGAAACTGCTCTTCCACCACAGTCTTCAGTCCTTCCTTGGTATCTTGCTCCACTTTGTATTCTTAGGTATCCGGAGCTCCGACCAAGCCCTTCGAAGTCCTCGCCGCCTAAACCTTGAGCCCATGGAAGCTATGCACCACCTCCACCCTAGGACAACTCCTGTTCTAGTGAACCAGGAGCCTATTAATCTAGCTCCACCTGTGACCACCTTCAAGACTATAGGGGCACCACAGAATCCCTACAATCTCCACCTTGGTGATCCCCGCTCTTCACCAGGCTCCGATCCTCTACACGATTTGGCCAATGAGAAGTGAAATTGATTGTGCAGATTTTTTCACCACCGCAATATACCTCAGCCTTGGAGCTATTCGAAAGACTGCCACCGCCTCCCTTATGGCTAAAAACCTTGTCCTGTGTCTGGGCACCTCTTTTGTAAGTCCTTCTATCAGTGGCTAAACCCACCATTGATCCAGCAGCTGCATCCGCTACTGCCATCGTGACTCCACCTATCACAATACCTAGTGACTCCATCCATCACTGCTCCAACGGCTCTGACCACCGTTGCTCCACCTACGACTCCAGCAGCCACAATTCTAGCGACGTAGTCCATGGCTACCCGTCACTCCCTCAGTGGCTCCGATCATTACTGTTCCAGTGTCTGTGACCACCACTGCCCCTGCAACACCCATCACTATAGCATCGAAAACTCTTGGAATGACTGCAGCTCTACTCCCCTGCCTCTGACCCTCCTATGGCCCAAGCTGATGGAAAATATGTTCCAAAGCCAATTGTCAGCCCGTAGACGGTGGTGCTAATTGATGTAATTATATATAAATTAATTAATAAAATATTTATTTGATAATTTTTTATCATAAGCTTGCATATTTTCTATATCAAACTTCTGTGTTACGATGAAAGTCTTTAGGACTATTTTAAATCGAAAATAAAAATTTATCATTTAGTCCTTAAATGAGTTTGTGACCAAATGATATGCTGTTACTAGGACGATAGACATATCAAGTATAGGTCGTTGTGTGCCATATAGGTTGGTTGTCCTCTTAATTAAGAAATGTGGAGATTCTGGTATGGCATGCAGGTGAAATATAGGAGTATATTTCATTGAACGTGATCAACTCTGGAGCATTCTGCTGTCAAAAGTCACTCCAAAGGGATATGGGTATAAGTGTCCCTCCGACCTGAGATCACCATGGTGACTAGCAAGCAACTCATCGTGTTTTGGTGCCGGACTTTCTGAATTTCTAATTCAAGATCGGAAGATTTCTGGACATAGTCAAGTACTTGTGAAGTCAGTGCGTGAGTCAAGATAGAATTGACTACTCCAAGAGATTGGAGAGAATACTTTATATTTTAATTTAGTAAGATCTTAGCCAGGGCAATCTTTGTGAGGAGTCACAGGATTTATTAGGTTGAGATACATAATGGATGCACTGTTAAGAGTTGACAGTTTAAATTCTAAGTCATTCTAGCATCAAGGGTCAAAGAGATGAATTATACGATAACTATATCAAAATAGGTTCTTGAGTGTTGCTTTGCATACATTCAGCCTGTCCGAATGTTAGGTACTTTTGCTAGATGGTGACTCTGATTGGTACAAAAATTTATTCTTATACTATCAGATTATATTCGAACTTATGGGGTCACATACATTAGAAGTTTCTCTCCAATCACATGGCTAATCTAAAGAGTCTCAATGGACAGAGACTTTGATGAAGAGTCCCACTGGATAGAGACTCTGGTAAAGAGTCCCACTGGACTAGGATTCTATCATTAATTTAAGATTAATCAGTGATTAGATCACTAATTAGCTCAATATGATTGAGCATTAAAGTCTAGATCAAGTCTGATTGAATTGAATTCATTTAGGTCAGGTTTGAGATGACCTGATCGGTTAAGAGAGAAATGATCTTGATTTGATATGGTCTATGGCTCAATTAATTTATTGATTTGATCAGATTTAATTGAGATTGCTGGAGCTTAATTAGATTAGATTCATCATATTTTATTTGGATCTAATTAGATTATGTTTGAAAGAAATTCAATTGGTTAAACCCTAGAGTCTCAGATGAATGGAGCTCTCTCTCTTACGCCACCCAAAAGGTCTCACGTCTTTTCTCATCGCACAAAATTAGTTTGTATATGAGAAAATCAGAAGCTAACACTTCTTTTGTCGCTTATTAAGGATAGGATTTGGTTGATTTTGAATTAAATTCAAAATAATTTAAATTTCAACCTAAAATTCTATCCCTATCCTTCCACACGATGGCTTCTTGTGAAGGCACCTATTGTGTGCGACAAAAGAAAGTGTTCCTAGTTATTTTTCATGCCCAAATTTCTCTGGTAAGTCCCTCTTTAGGTCAGATAAGGGTGAGAAAATAAACTCTAGCTCTTATCCTATCTAATCTAGTTTGTACGATAACCATAAAAAGGCTACAATTTTGTATGCCAACTCATGAGAGCTTTTCATCGTGAGATACCAGAGGAAAAGAGGAGCCAAAAACCTTCTTTGGGGCATGAGGTTTAGATGGGCTTGTATCTTCTTTGGCATAAACAAAGGAGGAGACCGATCTTCTCTTGGGTGAGAGACCTAGAACTGTTCTAGGATTTTTGGGTGAGAAAAAAATCAAAGAGAAGAGAGTCTTCATCAAATTTTTCTCCACCATCTAGCATCCTCCTCTGATCCATCTTTGACATTGAAAAGGTCTGAAATGATTGAAAGAAGAGATCAAATCAGATCCACCATCAGAAGTCGACTGCGCGAGCTAGCACTCCCGTGGAGGGCTGATTGATCCGAGGGCTTCATATGGACCATCCGTAGAGGCCGGATGCTTGTGCGGCTGTGAGTGACCAGAGAAAACTTTCAGATCTATATTTTTGATCATGAAGTTTGACTATCCATGCTTAGATATTGGACTCGAAACCATAGAAGTGGTAGATTAGATCTATTACTAAATACTATTTTTGGTTCATATGCTTGTCATTTTAGATTCAGATTTTTATGTATATAAATTTATGTCATAGATCCGTTTGTAAGAGTTTTAAGATTAGATCTTATGCATGTATTTATAGATTAAATAGTTTAATCTAATGTTCTTCTGTTAAAAAAATTTTAAAATGCATGCATGAAACTCTAGTGCATCCCAACAGGTGGAAGCCTCCTCATAGGTCCCTAAGTCCTCCATCGCCACTGTAGCATCAGCCTCCGATGCATACACTTTTAGGCCAACTCCTGGTGCTCGCTGATTGTTGCCTGAGCAACTAAGAAACTCCATCTTCCTCTGCACCTCCCTGCCTATAGTCCGTGCCATAGCCATGGGCCTTTTCATCACCCATGAAGGAACCTCTCTCTGGTGCTCCTCCTCCTTCATGTATGGACACACCAATCCTCCGTGCTCCACCTCCCTATGATCCGACCACCCTACAACTAGTAGATCCGATAAGCATATCATCAACTATCCAATCTGCACCGACTAGACCTCTGATTGATCTTCCGTAGCTGAAGCAATCACCTCAGTCTTCCTAGACACAACAGATCCCTCCAATTGGTACAAACAACTCCTCAGCCTCCTCTCTCTCATCACAATCTTATCATCCTTGGAGATATTCAGAACCCTTGAATTACTTCTGAAAGTGCAGCCCTTTTCATCTAAGTTCCTAAGTGATACTATGCTCCTTCTGAGATCTGGGACATGATGCACATTTGTCAATATTCGCATCCTCCCGTTAAACATGCTCAGCTTGATGGAACCTACTCCTGTAACACCACAAGAGCTTCCATCTCCAAGTATCAGTTGCTGCCTCTCATCCATCTGTGTGTAAGAAGTAAACCATGCTCGGTGACGTGTACAATGATAAGAGCTAGCTAAGTCTAGTATTCAATGATCTGCCTCCTCCCTGTGTCCAGCCGACAACATTAGTAAGTCATCTGATACATCACTTTCAGCCACTGCACTGGATGACTTTGACCTAGAACTTTCTCCTTTTTCCTTCTTTTGTGGACAATCTCTTGTCAGGTGCCCTAACTTTCTGCACCTGTAGTACCGTACCTCCCTATTACCCTTTGGAGATTTCTGCCTCTCCACTGCCTCACGTCTATCTTTTCTCCTCCTAGGCTTCTCACTGGCCACCATGGAATCCAAGAAAACCCCCATACTACTTCTCACCATTTCCTCCCTTTGTTCGTTCATTCGAAGAACCGATACTATCTCCTCATAAACCAGTATCTCTTTTTCGTACAACAAAATTGTCACTAGCAGATCAAAGCTCTCGGATAGCGAGTACAGCAACATTAGAGACTTGTCCTCCTCCTCCAGAGCCACACCCAAATTGAGTAAATCGATACTCAACTAGTCAAATCGCTGAACATGCCCTAGTATATCTCCACCTTCTTCCATCCGAAGGCTATAGAGCTGTTTCTTCAACGTGAGTTTGTTGCACATGTTCCTTCCTTTGTGCAGGGTGTGCAACCTTGATCATAATCCCTTGGATATCTTTTCTTTCAGTATACTATACAACATCAAATCAACCAAACACCATCGAATCAGTGAATAGACTTTCTTCTCTAGAGAACTCCAAGCCCAATCTGTCATCCCCTCTGACTTTTCCTCCAAGGTCAGATCCAGCTCCTGCTGAACCAACAGATCCTCCACTTTAGTTCTCCACATCGAAAAGTTTTTCTTTCTATTAAATTTTTTAAAATCGATCTTCATGCCGCTGCTCATAATGTCTCAACCATAATCATAAACAACATTGATCTGATTGAAAGGAAGAATACCTTGATAGAAAAATCTAACGAAGACCCTCACTGATCTCTTCAACAGTTCCTGGCATTTTCTTCCTTCTCCATGCTCCATCTGGCTCTGATATTAATTATTGTGCAGACGAACTCTAGTACGTGAGATAAGAAATACACCAGCAACACACCAAAGGGGGGCGGCTACAAGGATCCCTCTTTGAAGATGGCGGCTAGGGTTTAAGCATGCAAAATAAGAGAGAAGGAGAGAGAAAAGCTATTATATTAGTTCTACACAAAATATGTTATCATACATGATTTATATACCCTAAGATTTCCACACAAATCCTAATAAATCCCAGCTAAAAAACTTTCTTGGCTGAACCCAATATATGAAAGTACTCATCGAGCCCATGTCTCACATGCTCTCATCTCTTGGACTTTTTTTAATCTAAACCCTTGAGTTAGTCATCCTTAGAATTCATAAATCCGAGCCCAAGACCCTAGGATCAAAATCTAATCCTAGACCAAAATAGACTCCATACATCTTCAGCCTACATGAATTGGATCGACTCAACTGGGACTGGGTCGATCCAGTTCTCAGCAACTTATAGAAATCCTGAATGATACACTTTTTGTTCTGTTCTCAGTTACTCGACTCAGCTGGGATTGAGTCGACCCACCTGGACTGAGTCAGCTCAGTCTGGCACTGAGTCGACCTACTTTTTGTGCCATGCCAAAATATCGAGACTCCTCTCTCTCTGGCACACCTTGCGATTTGATTGATCCATTTTCAGACTGAGTCGACTTAATGCCTTGAAACTGCTCTTCCACCGTAGTTTTCAACCCTTCCTTGGTATCTCGCTCTATCTTATATCTTCAAATATTCAGAGCTTCAACCAAGCCCTTCAAAGTCCTCACCGCCTGAACCTCGAGTCCGTGGAAGCTGTGCACCACCTCCATCCTAGGATAACTTCCATCCTAGTGAACCAGGAGCCTATCAATCCAGCTCCATCTATGATTATCTCCAAGACTATGAGGGCACCACAGAATTTCCACACACTCTTTGACCATCTTTCAACCTCTACCACCGTTAGGTCTCATTCTTCCTCTTCTCTTCTTTTAGTTGAGAAAGAAGCCTTCATGATTCTCTTTATATTTTTCTTAGTCTCTCTCTCTCTCTCTCTCTCTTCTCTTCCTCTTTCTTTTTTTATATTGTTTTGTGGTCCTAGTGGAGGATCCCAAACTCCTACTTTGTGGACCACTTGAGGGTCTTAGACTGGCATTGTTGCGACCCCCAATGCATCGATCTCCATCCTGGCCTTCATCAAGCATCCTTAAAACTCATCATTAACAATCTCTATCATGCTATCTTTAACCTAATTGAACTCTTGCTTCATGATCTACCAGTTGAATCATCTAGATCTTAGCCACCTAAGCTACTAGACTCTATTATTCAATCAGACATATCCATTTTCTCTCTCTCTCTCTCTCTCTTATATTTTTCTACCATCGAATATAATTGCCCTATAATTTTTTTGATTATTGGTTTCAATTTTGTATATATGCAATCAATTGATAGGAAGATGCTAAGTAGGAGAGGTTTATGCTTTAGTTCCTAAATTAAGTTGTGGACTAGTAACCTTTAGTTGAATTGATTATCGGTAGAGGTAAGGATCTTTATGCATGAACACTATATATATATATGTGTGTGTGTGTGTGTGTGTGTGTGTGTGTGTGTATGTGTGTGTGTGTGTGTGTGTGTATATATATATATTGTATACAAATTTCTATATCATGTATCGATGAATTTGTTTTGCATGAGATCTGAATAGCTTATTGGAAGGTTGCATAGAGTTCCAATAAATATTGTATCAAATAATTAGGACACTTAGATTTGCATTAATTCTAAAAGAACCTACACAACACCGTGGGGACTAAATTAAATTTCAATGCATCTTTCCACACACAAATTGATGGACAATCAAGAAGAATCATTCAAATCTTGGAGGATATATATATATTAAGGGCTTGGGTCTTGCACTTAGGAGGCTCTTTGGATAGTCACTTGTCTTTGGTGGAGTTTGCCTACTATTAAGCTAGCATTCAAATGGCTTCTTTAATTTGATGTGTTATATGGAAAAAAGTGCAGGCTTCTTATTTGTTGGGATGATATTGGTGATAAAAAATTATGAAAAAAATATATTTTTGTATAATAAAGTTTGGGTATACTAGTAATCGAGTGAATAAAATTTTGAACTTGTCAATTTGGTCAATAAAGTGGCAACAATGATCAATTTCAAAAAAATGGGCTGATGGAGCTCAACGCTATTTGTCCGATTTGTCACGTGACCCCACGTACACACTAATGAGTTTTGATATGGTGTAGAACTTACTGACATAGTCAAAAGATGTTGACGTGGCTTCTAATATTAATAGAAAGAATTATTTGTGATTCGAATGAATGGCCAAGGCCCTCTTTTTTTCCCATCTTTCCATCGTCCTCATCTAGGGCTTCAAGGAGCAAGCAAGATTAATGGAGATGGAAAGGGAAAAGCAAAGGAGAAGCCATTCTTTATAGGTATGAACTCAAAATTCTATGCTTTCTCTTTCTTTGGTCCCTTCAATCCATGGATGTAGTCATCTAGCTTTAGTTCGGCCTTTTCATCAACAAGCAAAGTTTCACCTCCATCCCAATGCTCTGCTCCATTTGAGAAGAACAATGTTGGTCCAAAAAAATGCAACTGCAATGTGTTTGTTTGACGGTAGACATCGTGCACTAAAGATAATCCTGGTAGAAGGTTTATAGGCTATCATAACTATCATATAAGTATGTTTTAATAATCGAATGTCTTGTTTCTCAAATGTTCATTATTTTTTATTTGCGGATGGTTTGATTGTATAGGATGAGGAGTATATTGTGGATACTTCGATTAGGTAGACCCTCCTATGTGTTCTCGATCAATGGTGGTGATTCTTAAATTACGTTATGAAATTCAAATTTTAAGAAGAAAAAATAAAAATTTATGGATTTTTGCTAATCAAACAAGGCTTGCTACAGTTGAGAATGAAGCAAATATGCTTCGTTAAGTTGAGGTGCAGCTGATTAAAAAGTTACAAAAATCAGAGGCTCAGCTTGAGAAATTTAGGAAAATGGCTTTGTTTACATTGTTTGTATCAATAGCCGTATTTTTGTGGGTGATAAACCTCTAATGTAATCATGATGTTGATATGATGGTGTAATTTATGAAGTTATAAATGTGCAAGGATAGTTGTCAATTAGGTTGGGCATGTTTTTGGTATGTTTAGAATGTTTGTCATGATGCCATATTAACTGAATTAATGAAAGACTGAAGTTTTTTGATCCATTATTGCACCTACAGATTTTATTGTTTGGATTTCTAGTGATCTCCATTAATTATGATTTTGTTCATATTACAATTGAAATATTCAATAATTATCTGAATTTCATCTTCATATACTATAATTATTCAGGCTCAAAGTTTTGAGAGTGCACCATCTAAGGATGAAGCTACCAATCAAATGTTTTGGTTGCTAAAAAGAAGCATGTTGATTACTATTTTTCTTCTCCAGATCATGAGTTATAGTGTAATTTCAACTTTGGAGCCAATAATACCAACATTAGAAAAAACTCAGATCAATATCTGCGCATACAACTTTAAACAAAAAAATTTTATTTCTAGAACACTTTTAGATTGACAACAAAAGCAAGAACTGAGTCAAAACAGCAACAATCTTTCTTATCTAACTCAAACATTCACATAGTCACAACACTTACAATTCCATGATCAGCAAACATATATAGAGTCAAAACAACAAGATTCTTAGAGTCAAAAGCAAGAATAACTCTTAACATTCTTTCTTGGCTAACATACAGAGTTAACAAAATATCAACTAAGACCCAAAAATAGGATAGAGACTGCATGTTCACTGCTGTGATGTTTGGCTTGACTAATTGGGAGTCCTTAACTCCATCCTTGATGTCTGACTATTGATAACTGTCCTCCTTTGCCAGTGCATCCTTGTGGCCGTATCCCTTGTGTTGCAGACCCTTGAGGTGCAATCCTTGGTAGAGTCCTACAAAGCCACATGTACAGATGTTAGATAGTTGATGATTTAACATAAAACTAAATTCACCATAGCCTTTGTCTCACCTGTATCATGACATTAGGCATAGAATTTACATTCACCCTGCACCTCTCAGTCATATAAAATGTTTTACTTTGATCTAAAACATATATCCCATAACCTATAGGGACTTTTGAGGCCTATATCATCCATTAAAAATCTTTTGTTATCATGTTTTAAAGGTAATGTAAATCCATTACCTTCCTTCTTTGCTTCTTCTTTTGCTGTTTATTAACCACTGATTTTTGCTTTGTACTGCTGCTACCCTGCACCACAAATTTGAAAGAAATGATCGAGGCAAGAAGTCAATTAGAAAGTATAACGAAAATCTTGGGAGCTATGGACTGATTTAAAGTAAATATGTGCAAACATATACTTGCACTATTTCTTGGGAGCTGTGGACTGATGCACTACCTCTTTTATTACCTGCACCTTGTCTCTTTCTCCCTTGACTGTTGGTAGGAGCTACAGATGGACCCTTACATACTCTTTTATTATGGGTAACTATGCGACATTTGGAGCAAGTCACTGTTCTCCCCTTTTTAGACAGCCTATATGGATTCTTAGACTCTTCCAAGCCTCTTCTCTTCTGTTTTTTAGGTCTACCAGGGAGTCTTCTAAGTGGTGGTGGTTCTAGTGGCTCATACCCAGTCTTTGCCTATAGTTTTGATCCATTGATTGGCTTTATGGCATAGTCATATATCTTCCCATATGTTTCAGTTTTAAACCAATAAGCCACGTAATCTTCTATATTTTGCTTATTATACCATATAACAATTACTGTATGGGGGCATGGGATTCTACTAAGTTGTCATGACCTACAGCTATAGATTTCTTTTTTTGGATCAACAATCCAACTATCAACCTCATACCTCACTTCATAACCACTCTTTCTATTGTAAGTTAAAGTATAATGTTTGCTATCAATCATGGATTTCTCTACCTTTGCTTGGATGATAGGACATATGCGACCATTGAAATTCTTTAGCTCTTCCTTTTTTTATTTTAACCTGATCATCTTAAGGATCCTGATCACTTTCAGCATTGTGATAATGGGCCTATCTCTGCTCTTCAAAATATATGAGTCAAAATATTTTGCCATGTTATTTTGGACAACATCACTATAAGCTCTCTTTGTAATAGCCCAAGTCTAAGGAGGAGTATCCCTGCTATTTATGACATCCTTATAAGCCTCTTCACTTACACTCTTCAAGTATTCCAATACAGCTTCATGCTCCTATAATGTATAGGCAAATGCTACCTCCCATAGTATATTTTTAAGAATCTTACCTTTGTGCTTTTTTTGAAAGTTACTATGCATGTACCTCATACAAAATCTATACTCAACCCCTTCCAAAAGATGCTGGAAGTAAGGGACTAGACCCTGCATTATAAGACATTAAAATGAAAAGGCACAAATTATTATATAATTGTAACAAGGAATGATGTAGAAAAGAACTGAAAGAAAATATAGACTTAAATGCTTGATATTACCTTAAAAATCTAATTTTTTTCTTGTGCAAAGCCAATGCCCATCTGGAGCAGATTTAGAAACCATTCTCAAGACTCTCTTATTTTTGCCTCTACTACTACCCAAGCTATAGAAAACACCCCCTCATTAGCATCTCTTCCAATTGCTGCCAATAGATGTCCTTGGCAAACTGACTTAAGGAAATAACTTTCTAAACAAATTATAGGCCCATAATTAGCAAGAAATCCTTTCTTGCATGCGTCAAAGCATATATAGAATCTTTGAAAAATAACCTTTATCTCAACTTGTGGTCTCTGTACATGAACAATAATAGTGCTATTAGGGTTTGACTTTTTCAATTCATGAGCATAGTCATGCAGTCTTGCATACTGCACCTTATAAGATCTTTAAATTTTCTCAAGTGCCTTCTTTTTTACCCTGTAACACTGATATATTGAAATATTAACTATCAGGTTCTTGCAAACATTTTCTTGTAACTCCTTGACTTTAAAATCAGGATTGCTTCTGAACTTATTTAGGTAGTGCCTAGCAAGCTATGATGAATTTATTTGATAGTTTTTATAGCTTCAACTATATTTATATTTAGGACAATAGTACTTAACTTGGAATGATCTTTCTGTACTCATTCATGAGGCAGATATTCTCTATGGGCAGCTATCAGCACATACAACAGCAATGTAATGACTAGCATTCCTCTTGAACTTAATATTATATCTATTCAATATCCCATATGTCCTTACAGCATCCTTAAACTCCTTATGATTATCAAACTTCATTCCATTTGAGAATTTTGGATCCTTCAAATCTGTCTTAACATTAAACTCCTTAAAGCATTTATCATTTCTGTTAATATCATTACCATCACCATCAGAATCAAAATAATCAGATTTAGGCATTTTTCCTTCACCGACATCTTTCAAGAATTGATTGGATGGACCTAAATCTTTGTACATGTATATTTCCACCTCATAATCACTTTCAGAATCAGTTGTGTCACCTACTTCCTCTACATAAACATCCACAAAATCACTATTATAGTCATCAATATCACCATCAGTATCACAATCATTATCACTATCATTGTGAGCACTAGTCTCAGTATCCTGAGCATCCTTTTTAGTGTTATCTGCAAACTTCCATGTATTTTTATCAATATTATCAGTAGTAGTATCAAAATACTTCTTAGTAACATCATCCATATCTATGACTTCAGGTATATCTAATTGATGTTCAACATAAAGATGCACTGTACCCCCATGGTTGACTTGATTAAATATCTCAAAAACTTGTTGGTCACCATATAAAAATCTAAGGCTATGCTTTAAATCCCTTCCTAGTATCCCAAAGTGCACTTTATCTATATTATTGTAACCCAACTCATTTAACTTATCAATGATACCAAAATATGATATTTTATCAACATCAATATCATCTACCTCTATCACTGATCCACCAACACAATCAAATGTAGGATGGTTAACAAATGATCCACCATGATGAATAACAACCATAACAACTACATCCATGTTGCAAACCATTAAAAAAATACATGTAAACATTCACCAATTGGCACAATTATATAAAATTAGGGCTTATACTAATCAATTAGTAATTGTTGTAAATCCTTTGCCAAAATAACAGGTCTATTTCAGTTGTCACAAAGGACATAGATAGGATCACAAATGCAATAGAAGAAGTAGATGAAATACAAATAGTTGTCTGAATGAGAACAAACAGTATTGACCAAATTGATCCTTGGATAAATATCCAATGACATGCACTACAGTCCATAATTCAGAAGAGTATTTAGTATAAAAAATTAGTGGACCACTCCCAAATCATACAGAGAGACAAAAGCCTTTAGTAAACATAAAGTGAAATTAAGAGTCCACTATTCCAACAACCAAAGGTAGATACGAGGGGACTACTCCCAAATCATACAGAGAAAGAATTATTTTTGAATAAAATATAAGATCTTATAAGCAAACATGTGTTTTTAAATCAAATTTTTAAATCCATACCTCCCAACTTGCTGTAGAACCTTCGATCAATGATGGTGAGATTCTAAAAGAGAACAGATAGATCTTCTCTTTTACCAACAAAGAGGCAAGCTTGTCGGACGAAGATGAGGTTGGCACCGTGGTGAAGAAGCAGACATCAAATATGAAGGAGATGAGGGATCTAGGATTTTGGATAGAGGTCATACGAAGTGAGGCAATCTGAATCACAAACAATCTTTTTCATTAACATTAGAAGCCACGTCAGCATCTTCTAACCATGTTAACAAGTTTTGCACCATGTCAAAGCTCATTAGCATATACGTGGGGTCACGTGACAAATTGGACAAACGACGTTGAGCTCCGTCGGCCCATTTTCTTGAAATTGATCAATTTGGCTATTTTATTGACCAAATTGATAAGTTTGAAACTTTATTCACTCAACTGCTAGTATACCCAAACGTCGTTGTACAAAAATATATTTTTCAAAAATTATTAGGTCCTAAGTTAGTGCAACAAACTATCGAAAGGATTTAGCTAATTAGGATGGGCTTCATACAACATAAAGCAATCCAAAAAACTACATAGATAATAGAAGGAGAATACTAGAATTCTATGTCAAGGATCATATTTTTCTAAAGATTTTTCTAACCAAGAGCGTAATGAGATTTGGAGTTCATGGCAAGTTGAATCATGGATACATGAATCCATTCAAAATTCTAGACGGAGTCAAAGAAATAGCATTTTGATTAGCACTACCACTTGTCCTTTCTAAAGTGTACAATATGTTTCATATATAGATGTTCAAGAAGTATATGCCGAATCTAAGAAATGTAGTGGAATTTGAGCCATTGCTGCTTCGTGAGAATTTGATCTATTAAGAGCACTTAATATGAATTATGGATTAAGAGAAACTAACAAGTTTTAAGATGCCATAACACTCCTTGTATTAAGATTCAACTGAGCAATTACACCAAGAGTAAGGCTACTTGGAAAGTTGAGGAAAAGATTAGGGTTAAATAAATTCAAATTCTTAAAAACCTAGGTATGTCAATTTCAAGTACTTTTTTTTTGTATTTTTTGAGGAAGAGAGGATGTGAGGTCCAATCTAGCGGACCAAGCTAGATCGAGCCACTAATTTGAAGAGGGTTGTGCATGTATAGGATCACCACACAACTAAGGAATGAGCATTGATTTACTGCCCAAGATGAGCTAGGTAAGCATACATTACTTGAAGCCTTTGTTCCTCTCCTCTCATTTGTGGAATCACCATATGATATTCTTGCTTGATCTAACATATTGGTAAGGGTAAGGTGTTTGCAAAACTTCCAAGATCCAAACCCTTCACCTATTTTCCCCTCTCTCTCCTTCCCAATTTGCCACTATACTGTGTAATCTCTTTTTCTTTGGTTGTCACTAGCCTACTTCACTATAGTGCCTTCATCAAATTTGCCACTAGATACTACCACTTAACTGCGAAACCTCGATCTCCATCCCATTTCTCAAATCACCTCCAGTAGTATTTCCAATCTCATCTCTCTCCGCATCTCCTTCTAGCTCCACCCTCCACCATTTGCTACTATTGGATCTAAACAATAGGCATGCTAGCCAATAAGTCTATCTAACACTTTCCCTCTTCCTTTCTCTATCCTCAATTTCTCCTCGCCTTTTCTTCTCACTCAACAATAATCTCTACCCTCTTGATCTCCTACACCATTGAGTAGTTGGTTGATCTCCAGTTATATTTTCTTCCTTAACTTATCAGGAAGCATCATCATCAGATCCCTCCTTTCCCTTCATTTTGTATTGTGCACAACTTAACAACACTGGCACCACCTCTATTTGTCATGGTTGGGTTGGTTGGCATGCGCTGCCACCTGATTGTCCTTACTCTCTCATTTTTCTTTTAGTTATTCCCTCCATCGATCTTTCTCTTCTCATGGACAATCCCTTGGTGCCCTCTAGCCAAGACATGCTGAGAACCTCTTCTACCATCAGCCACCCTCTCCCACATATATACTCTCTTTCTCTATTCCTAGTGTCTCCCAAATCCTTTCCCTTGGGGTAAATCTCCACCCTTCAATTTCCAAGTTCCACTCTTCCAACCTCCATTATATTTCTCTAATTTATTGGTCTTGATTTTGTATAGGGCATGATCGTCTAAAGAAGAAGAAGAAGAAGAGCATGAAGATTGCACTACAATCTCTAGCAAAATCCTATACTTTTGCTCCTTTATTTAGGTGTATATAGTTTAAATTAGAGTTAGGTTACAGAAATTCTAGGCTTGAGATTTTGATAGTAGAAAATTTGATAAGTAATGATTAATTTAATTAATTATGCTTATGAAGTGGCTAATTATAGATGAGTTGGTTCCCCATATGGGGTTAACTAGTTTTTATAATTATATTAATTATTGATAATAATTTAATTTGATATGTTTGGTGTACTTTTGGATAGATTGCAAATCTTGATTAGATTTGGTTGCTTGATAGTGGTAAGAATCCCCTCTTGTATACTCATATAGATGTATAATTTTTGATTTATGCATGTGGATCATAACATAGATGAGCTTGATTATGCATGGAATATGACAACATTTTACACTTTAATATTATGAGCATAGTGGATATATCTAAATAATAAAATTGAGACTTTAATATTACTAGCTCATGCCATTTCTTTTATATTTCTTTTAAGAGCTATAGGAGGTTTAGTATTTGTTGGTGAGAAGTGGAATAGTTAAAGCATCCTTGATACTGATTAGATTTTTGAAGTTTATATTGAACAGCTTCTATTATCTATTAATGCTAGAATTATCTTATCTTGATTTGAAATGATGATTATATTTTATATTTTTATGGTATTATAAGACTAAGTTTGGATTTACAGGCTTTGGATATTTTCTAAGGTTGGACTTGCTTATCGGGTGGGTCGGATTAGGCTCAGCTCAGGGGACAATAGCACTTTGCTAGGGCCAAGCTCGGTCCGACCTTTAGGCTTCCTTCCTAGGCTTAAGCTTGCTCCATGCTAGAATTCGAGCTTTCGAATCGAGCCTCGATCTTCCCTAGATGAGGAGAAGGGGGGAGGGAGGGATGCAACGAGGAGTTGACTAGGGCTCGAGAGTCAGAAAATGAGGATAGTGAGAGGAGGAAGCACGGAGGCCAGGATGATGTGAGGAGGCGGCAAAGAGCAGGGGACGATGCGAGAAGGGAGGCATGTTGCTCCCTAGATTGATTTTGATGATTACAAAGCAGTTAAAGGGGTACTAATATTTCTCACTTGAAAAATTCTTTTTTGCTCCTCAAGGGCAAAATGATAATTTTACCAAAATTCTGATTTGATGGTATCAAATAATAGAACAAAAGATTTATGATCCAATGATGAAAATTTTATTAATTTTGGACTTGTATGTTGAAAGATATGCATGATTGAAAATCATGAGTCGACCCATGAGTCGACTCATGACACATGAGATGACTGGCACGCTGAATTTTCTGGCCGGCACAGACTTGGCAAAGCCTGTGAGTCGACCCATGAGTCGACCCCCAAGGCATGAGTCGACTCATGAGTCGACCTCTGCGGGTCTTTTTGTCAGTTTTACAGAACAATGAATCCTGTTCACTTCTGTGACATTTTCCACAGAGGTCGACCCATGAGTCGACCCCCAGGCATGAGTCGACTCATGAGTCGACCCCTGTGACGGGATTTCTCCACAACGGCTAGTTTTTAACCCATTTTAAGTGCTTTTAATGCTCATTTAATGCGGTCTAACAGCTCTTTTTCAGCCTAGAATGTTTTCCTCTATTTCTTAAAGCTATAAAAGGAACAAAAAGGTGAAAAACACAAAAGCGATTGAAAGAGATTTAAAAAGCATTCAAGAGCATTCAAAAGAGAAAATTTGAAAAAGGGTTTCTCAAGCCAACTTTTCAGTCCTAATCAAGAGATCATTCAAAACTTTCAAGAAGCCTTCAATCCAAGCTCACCAACTCCTCAAGTGCACAATCAAGTCTCCATCCTCCTTGAGAAAATCCAAAAAGGGTCTTCCTCTCTTAAGTAAAGTGTATTTAAAGTTATATTCGCTCATTGAAGGAGCTTTCTTTGTGCTTAATTGTATTATAAATTGTTATACTCAACTTGAGTATTTGGTTTTATTTTGGAGGGGTTCCAAAACAAGGGAAGGTTGATCCGAACCTTAAATCGGAGTGTATAGGGTTGGCTTGTACCTGAAAAATAAGTGGTCTAGCTTGGGATAGCTAGAGTCGGAGTTTCCGATATTTTGTATTCGGGTTGAATACAAGATTAGTGGATTGGAATTCCCAAGTAGGAGCTTGGAGAGTGGATGTAGGTGCAAGGTTGGCACCGAACCACTATAAATCCTTTTGTTTGGTGTGTGTCTAATTGCTCTTCTTTATCCCTTCATTATTCTCTTGCATTCTTGCTTTTGCTATTAGCATTGAATTGATTCTACTCACTCTATCTATTTAGCGTTGTCAAACATTTCTCACAAATCATAAGTTAAGCTTAAAATTTTTAGAAACCCAATTCACCCCCCCTCTTGGGTTGCATAGCTGGGCAACAAGTGGTATCAGAGCTCGGTGCTCTAGCCCTTCTTTGATCTAAACAATCAAAGAGCCAAAGATCTATGGCAACCCATGTCGGCACTTCTCTAGCCGAGGGGCAATCCACCAACCGACCTCCACTTTTCAATGGGTCTAATTACACCTATTGAAAAGCTCGAATGAAAATATTCATTCAAGCACTCGACTATGATATGTGGAGTATCATAATAAATGATCCTCACACACCCACTAAAATTATAGATGGTGAGGAATCAACCAAATCCGAGAAAGAATGGGATGAGGTTGATAAGAAGATGGCCCAATTAAATGCTAAAGCAATGAATGTTCTTTATTGTGCTCTTGATGCTAATGAATTTAATCGCTTTTCTACTTGCTCATCTGCTAAAGAAATATGGGATAGGTTAGAAGTAACCCATGAGGGAACCAATCAAGTAAAGGAGTCTAAAATCAACATGCTTGTGCATAAATATGAATTGTTTAAAATGGAGCATGATGAGTCCATAACTGTAATGTTTACTCGCTTTACTGATATCATTAATGGTTTAAAGAGTCTTGGTAAGTCCTATACTAACAGTGAGCTTGTAAGAAAGATTCTCAGGTCCCTACCAAGAACTTGGGAAGCTAAAGTGACTGCCATCCAAGAAGCTAAGGACTTGAACATTCTACCCTTGGAAGAGCTTCTTGGATCATTGATGACTCATGAGCTGAGCATGAAGCAACATCAAGAGGAAGAAGTCAAAAAGAAAAGAACCATTGCCCTCAAATCCACAGCTCCACCAGATGAAGAAACTGATGACACTGAAGATGAAGAACCGGATGAAGAGATGGCACTCAGTACCCGAAGATTCAAAAAAATTTTGAGAAAAAGGAAACAGGGGATGAGAAAGAGGCTATTCACAAAAGGGGAACAAAGCAAAGAAAAAGAGAAAGACCAACCTCTTATCTGCTACGAATGCAAGAAGCCGGGATACTTCAAATTCGAATGCCCACAACTGAAGAAAGGTCTCAAGAAGTACAAGAAGAAGACCATAATGGCCACTTGGAGTGCGAGCGATGACTCAAGCTCCGATGAGGAAAACTCAACCGAACAAGCCAACCTGTGCCTTATGGCACATGAAAATGAGATAATTTTTGAAACTTCTAGTGACTTTACATTTGAAGAACTACATGAAGCATTCTATGATTTAGTTGATGAATTAAAGAAACTAGGGATGAAGAACAAAGATCTAAAATTGAAAAATTAATCTTTATTGAAACAAAATGAAAATATTTCAATTGAAAAATCTACCCTACTTCAAGAAAATCAAAGCTTAAAGAGTGAAATTGCCAAGCTAAAACCAATAGTAGAAAAGTTCACCTTAAGTTCAAATAAACTCAATATGATTCTTGATAATCAAAAAGCCGTGTATGATAAGGCTGGACTTGGCTATAATCCCTTGAAGAAACAAAAATATCTGAAAAATATTTATGTAAACTCTTTAAGTAACAAGACTTCTAATATTACATGCTTCAAATGTGGTATAGTAGGACATAAATCATACACTTGCTTCTCTAACAAATCTGCAAACTCAACTATCAAGAAAATATGGGTTCCAAAAGGAATCATTATGACTAACCAAAAAGGATCCAAGAAAGCTTGGGTATCTAAAACAAAAACTTGACTTCTGCTTGCAGGTGTGTCTAGCATCCCAAGGAGGAAACAGGAAATGGTATCTTGATAGTGGATGCTCGAGACACATGACTGGTGATGAATCATAATTCATCACGCTTGATGCTAAGGATGGAGGGATGGTCACCTTTGGAGATAATGGTAAAGGAAAGATCATTGGTATAGGTAACATTGGTATCACTCCCTCCAAATACATTGAAAATATTTTGTTAGTAGATGGTTTAAAGCACAATTTACTAAGCATTAGTCAATTTTGTGATAAAGGATATAAAGTAGTTTTTGAATCGTCTGTTTGCATTGTAACTAGTCCTATTAATGATGGCATTAAATTTATTGGACATAGACATGGTAATATTTATATGGTAGATTTAAATGATTTAGCCAAAATAGACATGCAATGCCTAGTATCCTTGAATGCTAAAGTTAATGAGACTAGTTGGCTTTGGCATCGCAGACTTGCTCACATTAGCATGCATTCTCTTTCAAAATTAATTAAGAAAGAATTAGTTCTTGACTTGCCTAAACTGAATTTTGAAAAAGATAGAATTTGTGATGCATGCCAACTAGGTAAACAAACAAGAGTTTCATTTAAATCCAAAAATATTGTTTCAACTTCTAGACCTTTAGAGCTTTTGCATATGGACTTATTTGGACCTACTAGAACCACTAGTCTAGGAGGAAAACGATATGGTTTTGTAATTATAGATGATTACTCTCGTTTTACTTGAATTTTCTTTTTAGCACACAAAGATGAAACTTTTCATATTTTCATTAAATTTTACCGAAAAGTCACTAATGAAAAAAGATTTTCAATTCAAAATATTCGAAGCGATCATGGAACTGAATTTGAAAATCAAGATTTTGAAAACTTTTGTGATGAAAAGGAAATTGGTCATAACTTCTCTGCTCCTAGGACACCCCAACAAAATGGGGTAGTAGAAAGAAAAAACAGAACTTTAGAAGAAATGGCCCGTACCATGCTTTGTGAAAGCAACCTTCTAAGATATTTTTGGACGGAAGCTATCAACACAGCATGTTATATTTTAAATCGTGCTTTGATTAGACAAATTTTAAAGAAAACCCCCTATGAGCTTTGGAAAGAAAGAAAACCTAATATTGCTTATTTTCATATTTTTGGTTGTCGATGTTTTGTGTTAAATAATGGTAAAGAAAGACTTGGAAAATTTGATGCAAAATCTGATGAAGCAATCTTTCTTGGATACTCCTCCACTAGTAAAGCTTTTAGAGTTTTTAACAAAAGAACCTTAGTAGTAGAGGAGTCCATACATGTTGTTTTTGATGAATCTAACGATCTTCCTTCAAGGAAGAATGAGGGTGTAGATGATGCAGATCCTCTAATAGAAGGAATGAAGGAGATCACTCTGAAAGATTCAATAATTCAAGAGGACGAGGAACAAGAAGACAAACAGGATGAGAGAGGTGAAGAACTTCAAGAACAACCTCAAGGTACAAATGACCTACCCAAAGAATGGAGGTATGTTCACAATCACCCTAAGGAGCTAATTATTGATGATCCTATGCATGGGGTAAAAACTCGTTCTTCACTTAGAGATGTATTTAATCATTGTGCTTTTGTATCTCATCTTGAACTAAAAACTATTGAAGAAGCTGAAAATGATCATAATTGGATTAATGCAATGCAAGAAGAACTTAATCAATTTGAAAGAAACAATGTATGGACTTTAGTATCAAGACCTAAAAATTATTCTATAATAGGCACAAAATGGGTCTTTAGGAACAAATTAGATGAACATGGTAATGTAATAAGAAATAAAGCAAGATTGGTTGCTAAAGACTATAATCAAGAAGAAGGAATTAATTTTGATGAGACCTTTGCACCTGTTGCTAGATTAGAAGCTATTAGACTTCTACTTGCATATGCTTGCTTTATGAAATTTAAATTGTTTCAAATGGATGTCAAATGTGCATTTTTGAATGGTTATATTGCTGAAGAAGTCTATATAGAACAACCCCCAGGATTTGAAAATCATGCTTTTCCTAATCATGTTTTAAATTAAATAAAGCACTATATGGATTAAAACAAGTACCTAGGGCTTGGTATGATAGGCTAAGCAAATTCTTACTAAACAATGGTTTTTCAAGAGGTAATGTAGACACAACCCTCTTTATTAAAAGAAATCAAAATGATATGTTAATTATCCAAATTTATGTTGATGATATAATTTTTGGATCTTCTAATGAATCTCTTTGTCAAGACTTTGCTAAGCTCATGCAGGGGGAGTTTGAGATGAGCATGATGGGAGAACTTACTTTCTTCCTCGGACTCCAAATCAAACAAACAAAAGAGGGAATCTCCATCACTCAAAGCAAGTACACCAAGGAACTACTCAAAAGATTTAGAATGGAGAACTCCAAACCAATTGGCACACCCATGAGCCCCTCATGTAAGCTTGACAAGGATGAAGAAGGTAAATGTGTAGACTTAAAATACTATAGAGGTATGATTGGCTCTTTATTATATTTAACTGCAAGTAGGCCTGATATCATGTTTAGTGTTTGTTTGTGTGCTAGATTTCAATCTAATCCTAAAGAGTCTCACTTGAATGCTGTTAAAAGAATCCTTAGATATTTAAATGGTACTCAAACTCTAGGATTATGATACTCTAAAGACTCACAAATTGATTTATTAGGATATTCAGATGCTGATTTTGTTGGATGTAGATTAGATAGAAAAAGTACTAGTGAAACCTGCCAATTTTTTGGAGTTAACCTAATCTCCTGGTTTAGCAAGAAACAAAATTCGGTAGCATTGTCTACGGCTGAGGCCGAATACATTACAGCCAGAAGTTGTTGTGCTCAAATCTTGTGGATTAAGCAACAACTCGAAGACTTTGGTATCAAACTTAATGACACACCCATAAGATGCGACAACACAAGTGCCATAAATCTAACTAAAAATCCAATTCAACATTCAAGGTCTAAGCATATTGAAATAAGACATTATTTTATAAGAGAACATGTTCAAAATAAAGATATAATTCTTAAATATGTTTGCACTGAAAATCAATTAGCTGATATCTTTACAAAGGCCCTTAGTGAGAATAGATTCTGTGAAATTAGGAGAAATCTAGGAATTCTTGATCCTTATGCCTAAATATTTCTCCAATTCCAAGGAATCGATGTCAAAATTTTTTTGAGTTCAATTTCCATCATCTCTCTTGGTCCTAAAAGCTCAAGATTATCATTCTCACAACTTGTCATTGAGCAAAATTTCTTCTCCCAAAATTGTGAATTTTTTCGAAATTTTGTGAATCATGAGTCGACCCCCGAGGGTCGACCCTATGGCATACTTGTAATTTTTCGGCCAATATCCCATGGGTTCGTTTCCTTTTTATCTTAAAACCTGTACATGAGCCGACCCCCTATTCTCTTCGTCTTCCTCCCTCCAAGACCCTTCATCCTCATCCTCATTCTCTCCAAAACCAAGGATTTAGCCCTAAAGCATTCACCCTTCTCCTCTCCACCTCAAATCACCTCTTGGGAAAGGAGCTTCTCGCATCTTTTTTCCTTGATTGAAGCAGTTGGAGCGTGCCCTAGATTCCACCGTTCTTCTCAAATCCGTCTTTTCTCTCCGCCAAAATCCCTTTTCATTCTCTAGTGACCCTCCTTCTCCTCACCCATTTGATCTTCCGAGTCTCCCTGCCTGCTCTTGTGGTGAGAATGGCCCCAAAGATGAAACTCCCTCAAAGAAGGAAATCAGTCCGTGAGCTGGAAGAAAGTGTCCGCAGGAAAAGGCAAGCTGCTCAGACCTCCACTGCTTCCATTCCGACTTCAGTGTCTGCTCCAGGTCCCTCTCAGTCTCCCCTTAGCCCTGGCAAAATCCCTCTTTCTGACAGAAAGGTAGAAACCGGCAAGAATGTGGACTTCAGGTTTTTCGAAAAAGAGGGTTTCACCTTTGGATCAAAGATCAAAAATCAAGGTTGGGATTTTTACTGTTCTCTCAAGGAAGTTACATATGTAGACTTGGTTAGAGAGTTTTATCTAAATCTGCATTATGGCAATGGAACAGTAACTTCTACAGTTAAGGGAGTTGATATCTGTCTGGATCCTATTATTTTGGGAGAGATTCTATATTTGCCCTGTGAGGGATATTCTTACATGGAACTCCCAGTGAAAGAAGAGGGGATCAATGAAATTTTAGGAGGAACCTTCTCGAAAAGTTTAAATAAATTGGAAGCCAAGATCTTGTCAATTGAAATGAGAATTTTACATCAATTAGTAATAAAACTTTTCTTCCCGAGGAGTGGTAGGCATGACCTCCTTTCTGGCCGAGATATTTGTATAATGTTTCATGTGATCATCCAAACCCCCTTAAACCTCCCTGCTTTAATGATTGAGGCCATGAGAGAAACACTGAACAGATCCAAGGCACATCTGCCTTTTGGTATAGCCCTCACACTGGTTTTCAGGAGGTTTGGAGTCAGTTTTGAGGGGGAGGCATCTGCTAAGCTTTCTCACGCAGACACCATCAACCAACACACTCTGCACCGCATGGGATTCACTAAAACTGATGGTGGTTGGATCAAGGGTTCTGAAGAGAGAGCTGAGGACAGAGTAGAAGACAGAGCTGAGGAAGAAGGTCCCTCATCTCCTCTCCATGACTTCAGGGCAGCATCTCCAGATATCCAGTTTGTTTCAGATCCAGAGGCTGGCCCTTCAGATTCTGCCAGGAGGTACACACCAGTTCAGCAGCCAGACAGCAGAGCACCTCCTTCAGAGTATAGATTGGCTGATGATCAGATCGAGCAGATTTCTCAGCGTGTGGCTTCCTTGCTTTCTCGTCAGTGGAGCACTTCTGCATTTGCACTGGGATCCACATCATTGGATACATCTGATCAGACCTTGATTCTCCATATCTCCACTGTATTTCAGTTGATCTCAGATCAGTCTGTTCGGATTCAGCAGCTCGAGGATTGTATTTTGAGACTGACTGGGAGAGTTCTTGACTTACAGGGGCAAGTCTTAGCTTTGGCCCATCCTCAGCCACAGGAGAGCACTATTAAGGTCACAGACCTTACTACGGAGGCTGGCAGGCTCAGAGGTGCATTGGAGGGTGGTTATGAGTTATTGAGGAGAGAGATCAGAGGCTCGAGTGAGCATGCATCTACTCAGTTCACTGCTCTGCTTCGGTCTGTTTCAAGAGCACTGAACGTTCTTGATTCCATCAGGCTCACTCTTTCAGTCCAGTCTTTGGCCTCTCAATGTTCTCAGCCTCCAAGTTCATCTCGCCCACCTGCTCGTGCCAGCACCTCCACTCGTGGTAGAGACAGACGGGGTAGAGGACGTGCTCTTGGCCGTGATCCATCATCTCCCCATCCCATCTCTGATACATCTGATTCTGATCTATAGAGTCATGTGTTCTACTAGATCCTAGGTGTTAGTCATGTTGTTCTTTCTAGGATCTGTCTCTTGGGCCATGTAATGACATTAACTAGTTGATTTTTATATTATGAAATATGTATTGAAACAACTATGGTTTTAATCATCTTTTAATTATATATCTACTCTTTGTAATGGTATCAATCATCTCTTGATTATATATCTTCTCTTTGTTGCTAATTCATATCTATGGTACTCAATGACATATTTTGTTTTATGATTACTGTATTCAGGGGGAGTAAACATTAATGATTAACACAAGAAGTTTGAAGAAACACTAAAGAGAAAATGTATTCAAAAAAGAGAGGGAGTTAACAATGTTTGATGATGTCAAAAAGGGGGAGAAATGAATGAAAAATATCAAAAGCAAGATTATTACATGACTTAAAAATACAATGAGTGAATTGCTAAGCAAAAGTATCAAAAGAGAGATAAATACAAAACTTAATAATAAAATGAGTGAATTGGGAGAAATTAACAAGATGGCTAACAAAATGAATGAATTGAAAAGCAAAGCAAATGAGCAACCTTTAAATTTACTTCTTAAACATGCTCTGATATGCTTTAAAATTAGACATGCTCTGATACATCTTAAAATTTGACATGCTCTGACACTAATTGAAACACTTAATTGTTAAACCTGCTTTGATACTAAAACTAAATAATCAAATTAAAATGATCAAATTTTCAAAAAATTTGAAAAACAAGCAAATGAGCAAATGAGATAATTTCAAACACGCAATTTTCAAATCCTAATGTAAATTCTGCTTTGCTCTGATAACAAAATCAAATTTTCTACTCTGATACCTAAATCACATAATCAAATAAGCAAATTTTTAAATCATTAAGCAATGAGCAAGTTACTTATGCTAATGAGCACATGTTTCACATTCCAAAAGAATCAATCTTCTTTTCAAGCAAATGGACTTATTAGTTGGTAGTAAATTTCCTTTTTATCTTCAAAACTACCTACAATGCATTTCATTCCTTTGAAATTCATGCTCATTAATTCATAAATACTTTTGTTCAAATATTTTGTCATCATCAAAAAGGGGGAGATTGTTGCTCCCCAGATTGATTTTGATGATTACAAAGCAGTTAAAGGGGTACTAATATTTCTCACTTGAAAAAGCCTTTTTGCTCCTCAAGGGCAAAATGGTAATTTTACCAAAACCCTGATTTGATGGTATCAAATAATAGAACAAAATATTTATGATCCAATGGTGAAAATTTTATTAATTTTGGACTTGTATGTTGAAAGATATGCATGATTGAAAATCATGAGTCGACCCATGAGTCGACTCATGGCACATGAGATGACTGGCACGCTGAATTTTCTGACCGGCACAGACTTGGCAAAGCCTGTGAGTCGACCCATGAGTCGACCCCCAAGGCATGAGTCGACTCATGAGTCGACCTCTGCGGGTCTTTTTGCCAGTTTTACAGAACAATGAATCCTGTTCACTTCTGTGACGTTTTTCCACAGAGGTCGACCCATGAGTCGACCCCCAGGCATGAGTCGACTCATGAGTCGACCCCTATGACGAGATTTCTCCGTAACGGTTAGTTTTTAACCCGTTTTAAGTACTTTTAATGCTCATTTAATGCGGTCTAACGGCTCTTTTTCAGCCTAGAATATTTTTCTTTATTTCTTAAAGCTATAAAAGGAACAAAAAGGTGAAAAACACAAAAGCGATTGAAAGAGATTTAAAGAGCATTCAAGAGAGCATTCAAGAGCATTCAAAAGAGAGAATTTGAAAAAAGATTTCTCAAGCCAACTTTTCAGCCCTAATCAAGAGATCATTCAGAGCTTTCAAGAAGCCTTCAATCCAAGCTCACTAACTCCTCAAGTGCACAATCAAGTCTCCATCCTCCTTGAGAAAATCTAAAAAGGATCTTCCTCTCTTAAGTAAAGTGTATTTAAAGTTATATTCACTCATTGAAAGAGCTTTCTTTGTGCTTAATTGTATTATAAATTGTTATACTCAGCTTGAGTGTTTGGTTTTGTTTTGGAGGGGTTCCAAAATAAGAGAAGGCTGATCCGAACCTTGAATCGGAGTGTATAGAGTTGGCTTGTACCCGAAAAATAAGTGGTCTAGCTTGGGATAGCTAGAGTCGGAGTTTCCGACATTTTGTATTCGGGTTGAATACAAGATTAGTGGATTGAAATTCCCAAGTAGGAGCTTGGGGAGTGGATGTAGGTGCAAGGTTGGCACCGAACCACTATAAATCCTTTTGTTTGGTGTGTGTCTAATTGCTCTTCTTTATCCCTTCATTATTCTCTTGCATTCTTGCTTTTGCTATTAGCATTGAATTGATTCTACTCACTCTATCTATTTAGCACTGTCAAACATTTCTCACAAATCATAAGTTAAGCTTAAAATTTTTAGAAATCCAATTCACCCCCCCCCCTCTTGGGTTGCATAGTTGGGCAACAAGGGAGGATGAGACAACATGAGGAGAAGGTAGGGAAGCTAGGAGGGAGGCAAGTAGTTGAGGAGATGGTGATTAGTGAGAAGGCGGTGTTAGGGATGACACGAGGAGGTAGCGGAGAGGATGGGACTAATTTCAGTACCAACATAAAGATCATAATAAAAAATTATAGATCAATAAATAGTACAGCTCGATCATTGAAATTCCAATATTTTTCTCTAGAGCATTTTATCAGAGACACCAATTCGGCCATGAGTAGTTGCCTCGTGGCCATCATAAGAGAGCGCACAATGAAAAGAGGAATTAGGAGTGGGAAGATACCAAGAGAATAACTGAAGAGAAGGGCTAGTAGGGAAGAGCCAAAGAAAAGAGGAAGTAGGGAGATATGTGTAATGGCTGAACATGGGGAGGGTTGACTTTTCTCTCCTGTTTCCAATCTTTTCTCCATCAAACATTCCATCCTTGGCTGGCCATTTTTGAGCAGCCAGTAAGAGAGAGATTGGAGGCTCAATTATCTTTTCAAACTAGCTAAAATTCAATCTTCCATTCTTGATAACTAATAAATAGGGATTTTAGAGATTATGATTTTGATCAACCTGTCATTATTGATAAGAAACTTCTTCATTTAGCAATAAGTTTGAATTTATTCAAATTCAAAAGCTACAAAATACTTTCAATTTTGATTGGCATCATTTAAAAAAAAAATCAGCCAAATCTTGCCTACCTCTTGTTTCCATTTTTATTCAACCAAAAGGGAGAATGAAATATTCCACTTTTTCTTATTCACTAGAGCCAACCAAGGAACCATGGATTATGCCCTCCTCCTTCATTCTTCTCCTTTATAAGTAGGTGAGAATGATGCTCCAACACTCTTATAAATTCTCTTCCTATTGTAGCTCTACCAAATCATCTCCCTCTTCACCTTCTTGCTCTCCTCCCTCATCTCTAATAGCCATCTTGACACCATGCTCAAGGGCCACCATCTTGTTAACACTAAAACCCCTTCTTCCTCTATTCTCTCTTGATTCTAAATTTTATTACTGCAACTTCAATGGAAGCTATTACCTTTGATTGAGCTTTGCCATCTCTACCACCCTCTGGTAAATTCTCTCACCTTTCCATTATTTCTTTTGCTAATATTGCTGCAGATTTTTGACTTAGGTTAGGTTGGTTGGAGTTGGACGGCGATGGCAGGATGATGGCGATCAGATCTACAAAGAAGTTTCTGACCAAAATTGACTCTAGTGGAGATCCTTCGATGCTCAAATTAGAAACTTACAAATAGATGGAAAGGAGCACGAGAGAGAGATTGCATACGTGGGTGTCCCCTGTTAACATCTATTTATAGATAGAGGTAAGAGCCATGAGAAGGCAGGAGTGTGAGAGATTATCCCGATCATTTTGGATGCATCGTCTATGATATTCTTGGCTTGATTTTTTAGGATCTATTGGTTGTCTATTGCCTTACCTGCTTCACCGCCAGCTACTTTCGATTGTAGTAGAATTTGGAAACCCACACGGGACCTCGAGGTCTAACCCTCTCAAATATAGGGAGCCTTCCAAATATATATGACGTAGTTGATTATCTCCCAGGTCAATAAAGGCTAGGTCGGCAGAAACTAAGGTGATAGAAGATGAGTCGACAGGAGAGGTGGGTCGATAGAGATCGAGGCTTATTCACATCTTCAGCTTGGTTGTAGATGAAATTTTCTACACATATCATATGCCCCCTTACTCCCAAGTTCGAGCTAAGACTAGGTTGGATGATCGAAGTACTTGTGCCTTTTGGCCTAGGTGAAACGTCGTGTCGGGCATCAGTGCAGTTGATGAAAGACTGTATCAGACTTGAAAGGGGTGTGTTAGACTTGAAACTTCATGCGCATCCTTTTGGGATGTGCTCATAAATGTGACATCTAGAGATATGGGTTCCGCCTCTCTCATGATGCCATGTGGCGGCCTCTAATGGCCTTGGGTGAATTGATGCGAGCTTAGGGCCGTCTAAAGTATTTATAAATAGGAGCCTATCTTTCTTCTCTTATCCTTCATTTTCCTATTGCTTTCTTCTCCCTTCGAACTGGGGTAGCGATGTTCCTTCGGTCAAGACAAAGACCTTACCAATGATCTCCAGCCATCCTTTCAGGTTTTAGGCGAGCATCCACTCTATAGGTTGGTCTCCTAAGCACATCCCTAGTTCTCTTCTTATCGATCTTTGCTTCCTTTCTATTTCATTTGTTGGTCATTCTACTTGCGCCTTCTTCCTTGCTCCTTCATTGATTTTCTCATTTAGTTTCCAAGCTTAGCATGGCTGGATTGGAGAACACAATGGGGGCCTGCTCCTTCGATCCTTCTTCCTTAGGGTATGGTTTTTAGGAGTCGGACACTAGGCGCAGGGTTGGAGAGTCCTTCATGCCCAAACGTTACTGATCGATACTAGATCTGGATGACTTGAGTTTGCTCTGAGTCCAGTTTGGGATTCCTTCTAAGTATGAGTTGGAACTCTTGAGCCATAATGGTCGGATTTGCATCTCTCTCTCTGATCGGCTCAGTTTGTATGAAGAGGCTTTCCAGATAGGGATTAGACTCCTCCTCCACCCATTCATCAACTAGCTTTATAAATTTTTGGATATGTCCTTGAGTTTGGTGGTATCAAACTTTTGATGTTTTGTATGTGGCTTCCTCGTTGCTTGTTTTTTTGCTGAGGTTCATCCAACTGTCTCCTTTTTTCTATCTTTTTTCACCTTCAAGAGGCATTCTTATGCCAAAGACTGGTGGTACATCTTTTTCCAAAAGAAGGATTCTTCTTTGATAAAAGATGCTGCTTCCTCTATTTACAGCTGGAAGCAGTGTTTTCTTTTCATTTCTTCTTCTTCAATTAAGGATTAGAGATTTGCTCACTGGGGATGACCAAGGGAGTCGGTTCTTCGATTCCAATATTAGGGAAGGAAGATACTCGACACTTTAAGATTTTGCACGAGTATAAGATGAAAGAATTATATCCTACAAACCAATCGTATATGAGATGTGATGGAGTATCTTTTAATATTTTATCTTCCAAACTCGTGTACTTGATATTGTTAATTAATAAAATAGATATTTCAATTTATTATATGCTGCATCTTATTATTATTTTAAAATTATAATGAACTCTATAGGTTTGGACAATGATTTTAGGATCGTGATGAGATCATATCAGTGGATCTAAATCTTTGATAGTCCTGAGCTAAAATATTTTCAGTCATTGATTCATTGAGTTGGACATCAATGATATCAATAAGGTTGGCACATCCTAGTGAGGGTGGTTGATCTCACAACCACTTATGTGACGATACTAATACAAGGATGTGGGTACTCATTAGAGAATGAGTTCACTGAATTGATCTACAAGAGAATATCTGATGGAGTCTTATTTATATGTCAGTTGTTTGTTCTCTAGTGAGAGTTGTGCAAGTGATCTTTTGATCTGAGATCACCATGGTACCTTATGTATATGAATCTATATTTTGGTTCACTTTCTAACTTAGTTCTCTGATTCTTGTGTAGGATGTTCTAGATATGGTGAAGTATGTATGAAGGTTGTAAATGGTCAATAAAGGATCAATCACTCCTAATAAGGAGAGCGAATATCCTATGTGATCTCATAGATTGATGATTCTGAAAGTCTTTGACCAAAGCAGAATGATAATTAGAAAAAAATTTCTAATATATCATCAACTGAATCATCATCTTCTGATCGAGATACATTTAGATATGCAATTGAACTTGATATGGTTTTATGCCCATAGCTCATCTGGGGTGTTATATGACTGAAGGATTGAATTACATGGTAACTTATTACTGAAGGATATTTTTGATATTTCTATCAAATTTCATCTCTTTCGGATAGTCATGACACATTGCTAGATGTCAAACTTAACTTGTGAACTTACAAGAATAAAAAAAATTAATTTAAAAATTAATTAGAAAGAGTCTTAGTTAATTGGTGCAATTTGACTGACCTAGTCTAATTGGATTAGGGTTAGATCAAGAGCCTGAGTCCACTGCTGGCTAGATTTGGAACTCAATAGGTCACACATTTTGAGATTTGATCTTGATCTAATTTAATTAAGATTTAATATAAATTTTAATGATTAATTTGATATGCTAGCACATTGTATTAACCCAAGTTCTTAATTAGATTAGTTCAAATAAATTTGAGCTTGTCTTGACCTATTGCCTTTGATCTAATTAGATTAGGTCTAATTTATTTATTTATTTTCTTATCTTGGAAGTATTTTAGATGGGAAAGGAGTCTTCCATGCCACCAAGTCCATGTCATTTATTTATTGCCGCCCCATATTTATTGGTGCCTAGGAAAAGGAAGAGTCCTTCTGCATTAAGGCACCTAACCACCTCCTGTTTATCCACTCATTCCTTAATTATTACATGCTAAATTAATTCAGAGAATTTATAGGGCATAGAAGAGGAGGAGTCCTTCTATATGAATACTTTTTTATGCCAATTAATTCATCGAAGATTTAATTCTCCATGTGAGAATGTGGAGCGCCAAGAGTTGGCACCCCTTGAGACTCCCTACCATTCCTTCATCCCATATTTATATGGGACGTCTCACATGGGTTAAAATTTTGGAAAAATCAGTTCTTAAGCGTGTGTTAAGAGGAAAAAAGGTTAAAAAAGAATTAGAACAAAAAGATAAGAAAATTGAGTAGAAAAAATTAAAAGAATAGAGGTGAGAAAAAAGGCAAGTGTGGTGTGCTTGTTCTAGGATTTGATTTTTTTTGTGTTGGAGTACAAAATCAAATTTTAGATTGTAAGATTTTTGGAGAGAACTCTCTTGGCATAGTCCTAGTGAAAGAATCAAGGACAAACGGATGTTGGTGCGATTGTTCTTTGAGAAAAAAGCCAGTAGCATACTTATGAAGAAAAGGCTGCAGCGCTGCACCGGTTAGGAAGGACCTTGATCATCTTCCGTGTGGATCACTATTGGAGGGCTTCTACTTTAGAGTTTCATGGATATCGCCATTTTACTATATTATTTATTTTAGAAAGTATAAGTTTCTAACTCTTTGCATGCTTAGTTTTGGTTTGTTTAACATCTATACAGTGATTCTAGAGTTTGCATTCCGATTGGCTAGTTTTAATTGTTAAAGCTTTTGATATGTATGTTAAAATTTTTTAAAAATTCATATTTTGCTGCATGACTTGAACCCAATAGTGGTATCAAAGCAACCCTTATTAGATTCGATCAAACAAGTGCCAAATTTGTAGTATAGATTTGATCTGATTCATATAATGCCAATATGCTGTATCGATTTCTAGTATCGGTCTTAAAATCAAAAATTATTTTTGATCCTGTTTGAAGCATGAATTTAAATTTTAGTTATTAAATTTAAAATTTGCTATAATCTAAAATTGTATGGTTTATGATAGTTTGATGCTTAAATCATTTTGATCAAGGGTGTATTGTATATACATGCCTAATTTGATTAGGGTTTAGTAAGTTGATTGAACTTATTATATGTTAAGTCAAAATTATTTGTACACCCTTTATGATTCTAGCAATCATTTTTGGCATAATAATATGAATAATATTGTAACTTAAAATGCATACTATATAGCATGAATTGTTATATGTATGTTACATATTATGTAGATGTTAGGATGTGTTGAGATCAGTCTAAGACCCTCTATAAAAATTAAATTAAGTTGTAGTGTCGAGATTCACTTGCAAATGGAATGTCAAATTCATTTGATCAATTGGTATCTATACACTTCAAATATATCACGGTGTGTTAGAAACAACGACGGCAATATCTCTGGCATAAAAAATCATGACTCTCATGTGATGATGCAACGTTTGCTTCCTGTTGTCATGTATGGCTATTTGGATGGTGATGTTCAAACTGCATTGATTGAGCTGGAAGTATTCTTTCGAGAACTATGTTGTCGAAAATTGAAGATTAACTTACTTAAAAAATTAGAGAAAGATATCGTACTTATTCTTTGCAAGTTAGAAAAAATTTTTCTACCATCATTTTTTGATGTTATGGTGCATCTGACTGTCCATCTTCCAAAGGAAGCTCTTTTGGCTAGATCGGTACATTATCGATGGATGTATCCTATTGAAAGATAAAGAAGTTAAACATATTTTATCATATCAATTATAAAATATAAATATATTTTTAAAATTTAATTTATTTTTGTTTGTAGATTCTTGTGCACCTTACAAAAGTATGTGCGTAATAAAGCAAAGCCTGAAGGGTCTATAGCGGAAGCATATGTAGCTACCGAGTATCTCACATTCTACTCGATGTATCTTGATGATATCGAAACAAGATTCAATCGTACAGATCGTAATGCAGACTGTGAATGGGATGACAATGAATCGATATTGTCTATATTTAACAAACGGTTCGACCTATCGGTGCAAGAAAATATGAATTTATGGATGTGAACGAGCTATCCAAGGCACACTTTTATGTTCTAAATAATTATGAATAAATTGAAGAATTTATTGAGTAAGTATTATCTTACAATACTGTTTAATGATCAAAAAAATTTTTTATATCAGTGTAAAATTAAAAATTTTAACTTATTGCAGTGAGCACAAGAGTATACTATGTAGAGAGAATAATACGGATGTCGATGATCGACATAGAAGAAAATTTACAAAATAATTTGGTGATCTTGTAAGTTGCATTAGTGATATATTATTTATTTACTTATAAATATTATTATTTCAACCAACATAATTTTTTATCTTATGATGCAGATGAAACATAAGTATTTCAATAAAGAAGTGGGTGCAACCGATGAGTTTCACGATTTAGCATGTAGTCCCGATCGAAGGGTTATTTGATTTCTATTATTATTATTTAATATTATATTTATTTACATCTCAATTCTTATAGATATGGCACCAGGAGACAGATGACGACGGTCATGTTCACAGTTACCTGCAGATAGCTCGGAGGTTGAGGCACCTTCACCGATCTCCGTTCCCTCACCGACTCCAATGTCAGAGGGTCCTGCACTGGCAGGCCCTAATGAGTCGGGTATGAGTGAGGTGGGCCCAGTGAGGCGGGTCCCAGTAAGGCTAGTTCCAGTGGTATTAATTATTATACTTTATATATAATAAAATTTGATTCTTTTGTTTGGATCATACTAACGATTTATTTATTATTGTTTCAGATCAGTCTATATCGGTGGTCAGGTGAGGGTGAGGTCCATCAAAGAATCTCACTTTAGAGCATTGGTGATGCAAGCACCCAGGACAGCATCTCCGGATCGAGATACCAACCGGCTACACCGGATCCATTAGGGGATGGTGTGAGCCATGGCAGATCGAGCTGGGCATCATATGCCGCAGCTATGCCCCTATGATGCTCTTCGATTGGCATCACATTGTCCCGGCTCAGAGAGAGATTTTCTACATCCACTTATAGATAAAATAAATTATATTATAAATATTTAATTTACATAGTATTCTTCTAATATATGTTATTCGTAGGGTGTATTTGATATCATCGATTTTGAGGATGATCGTGTGAGGCGAGCGATCGACACCCATCTATTCTTGTGTTTCAAGGATTATCGCCATCATATACATCAGTATTGGTACCGAGTGGTGCAGGCTCATGGACAGGAGGCAGCATGGCAGCAGTCCTATGATAGCATCACCATCGACGATTGGACAATAATATGCTAGCATTACGAGGATCCAGCATATCAGGTTACACATCTAAACTTTTGTTTAGACTTTAATGACTTAATCATTTATTCTTAAATTAAATTTGTTATCTACTAATTTTACTGCTAATTTTACAGAGATGATGTGCCTAGAATGCGGCAAACCGCATGAGACAGATTGTGCCATATTGTGGGGGTTCGAGATCGTTTGCTCGCCACATAAAGCACATGGTAAGTATTTTTTAAAATTTTTAATTAGGATATATTTTTTTAATTATTTAAAATTTTTTTAATTAATTTTTAAATTATAGAGAGATGCTAAGAGTGACGAGCTTCCTGATAGGATCGATATCTACTAGCAGACCCACCAGCGATAGTGGAGGAAGTGGACGACGGGGAGCCAGGAGCTCTTTGTAAGTTTTTTTTAATTATTTTTTATTCATAATTTAATTTTTATTAAAAAATTAAAATAATAAATTTTTATTTTTAGGATCGTATGACCGACATGAGATCCCAGCCTACTCCTGAGGGCTCGACCGCACCCACAGATGATGAGATCTATGATCAGATGCTCGGTACGAGATCCTATTTTGTTAGGGGTCTAGGACATGGGATCACTGCTCCCTAATCCTCACGATCATCTAGGGCTGAGATCCATTCTGCATGTCAGGCTCGACTGATGAAGGTGCAGAGGCAGGCTGCTGAGGATCGATAGTAGGTTGCTGAGGATTGACAGCGAGCTCAGGAGTTGGCTGCACGCATCGATGACTATCAGCACTTTCAGATCTAGATGATAAAGTGGATGATACAGATGGAACAGACGATACAGCTGATGAGGCAGCAGCAGGTCGATCCGAGCTCCATCGACGGTCCGAGCTCCGTTGAGTACTCTCCATCTCCAGTTCATTCTCTAGATGTCGATATTTGATGGCTTATTGATATACTTTTTTTTATTTCAAATATCTTATAATTTTAATTTAATATAATAAAATAATAAAATTTATTTATCAATTTATTATATAAATTTTTTATTTTTATTTTTTTATTTTATAAAAAATATTATACATATAAATTTAAAATATATATTCATAATTTTTTTAAAAAAATATGATTAAATTATTAGTGATAAAATTATTTTTGATGAAATATTCATCGTCAAAAATATTTTAGTAACATAATTTAATTTATCAATAAATATATAATTAACAATGATGAATAATTTTTTATCATAAATAATTATTAGCGATGTAAATTTTTATCAAAAATTATCTTATTTATGATAAAAATTTTCATCACTAATATTATTCAATTTTATTTATTTTTTTATTAAATTAATAGCGATGAATTATTTTCATTGTAAAAAATATTATTTGCGATGTAACTTTTTCGTCACTAAAACTTTTAAAAATAATAGTGATGAAAATAATTTTATTGCTATTAATTTTTTATTTATCACCAATGGTTTTTTTCATCGTAAATACTTTTTTTAGACTAAATTTTTTCGACCTCTTTTTTTTGACGATGAAAAGTATTCGTCGCAAATATCTTTTATTAGCTATGAAATTTTTTTTCATCGTAAAATATTATCAATGATATGATTATTTACGATGAAAACTTAGTGATAAAATTTTTGTCACTAATATGTATTAGTGATAAAAATCGATTATTAGTGATGAAAAATTTTTATCACTAATAATCTATTTTGTTGTAGTGCATGTAGAGTGCTTAGACCGAGGGAAGGTACCGACAGCATTGCAAACTTGGGGCTGGGGCGTGCCCTGCATGCTCGGGCCTTGGGTCCCAACTACCATTTAAGACATCCAGCCCTTGCACACCTTGTGCACAAGCTTAGGCCGATTGGGGGTGCCGGTTAGCATTGTGAACATGGAGTCAGGATGTGCCCTACGTGCTCAGGTCTTAGATCCCAACTGATGTCCAAGGCATCTAGCCCTCATGCACCCTGCATGCTCGGGCCGATGGAAGGTGTCGGATAGTATTGTAAATATGGGGCTGGGGCATGCCCTATGCACTTGGGCCTCGGGTCTCAATCGATGTCCAAAGCAACTAGTCCTCAGACAAGGGCTGAATGCATATTATACGGTATCCCATAATTGGGTGTTAAATTAAGTAATTAATTAGGTATTAATTTTTTTAAAAAATTTATATTGTATGGAATCATAGACCCATCTTTTGATTAATGTACATATTTTACTGTAGCTGTATATTTATATATTTTTGTATGGGTAGAAGAATTATATATATTGGTCAATTCATTATCTAGTATAGATAGTTTGAAAAATGTAAGTAATTCTATAGGTCATTACAATAATCAAATGGTATACTGATGGTTCAAAAAAAATTTTGGACAGTATTTTTTTTAGTTCTCCCCACACATCTTCAATCATGTAGGGAGAACTAAAGAAAAATATAGTCAAAATTTTTTTGACCCTTGTTGTGTATCGTATGATTACTGTAATTGACTTATAGAATTAATGCAGTTCCTAAATGGGATAGGATCTTCTATACCTATTAGTTGATAATAGGATACATTTACTATATAAGCTATTTTGAATGATAAAATAATTAATTAGTAGTTGCCTTGTATTTATGTATATGCAAAATTCTTAGATAGTACGCTATGGATTGTAGTTGGATGGACTATCGAATAGTCGATGGGATGATTTCTGCTGAATATAGAGAGGATGTAGAGTACTTCTGTGATTTTGCTTTTGAGAATATAGTACTCTTATATCAAGGACGGCCTCATTATCCTTGTAACAGATGTGACAATAAAAAAATATTTAATAGGAATACAATTACTGTCTATTTGTATAAGTGTAGATTTATGCCCAACTACAAGCATTGCAAGGGTTAGAAGCGAGCAGGACAGGGACACGGATAGAATAGAAGACATGATTATGGATGCGGCTGCTCCTGAATTTAATTAGAATGTTGAGGATGATCTAAAAGTTAACAGCAGTGATTTTTATCATATGCTAAAAGATGCTGATGAACCACTATGGTTGGAATGTGAAATACACACTATATTATCAGCTGTGTCAGAATTGTTGAACTTGAAGATCGAGTTTAATATAATGGTCAATTGTTATGATAGGATGGTAGCAATAATAAAGAAAATACTATCGAAAGATGAGAAGCTTGTTGGAAGTTTCTATACTTCGAAGAAAATGATGAAAGGATTAGGCATGAGATATGAGAAGATAGATGAATGCTGTAATGATCGCATACTTTTCTATAAGGAAGACCAACTGAAGAGTTCATATGACGTATGCAGTGAAAGCCGATTTAAATTGAGGCAAGAGGGTAGGAATAAGAAGGATGTACCATACAAAGTTCTTCAATACTTTTCCCTCACTCTTAGACTTCAGAGGCTCTACTTGTCCAAGAGTACTATTGGACAGATGACATGGCACAAAGAAAAAATTTGCAAGCACTCTAATATGATGAGTCATCTATCGGACCGCGAGGTATGGAAGTAATTTAATGCTTGCCACCCTTTATTTGCTCAGAAATCACATAATATTTGACTTGGTCTATCTACGGATGTCTTTACACCGTTCAGTCATATAGTGGCCCCTTATTCATGTTGGTTAGTCTTTATTACTCCATACAATCTTTCATTTGGGATGTCCATAAAAAAATATAATATCTTTCTTACATTAGTCATTCCTAGACCATGACATCCTGATAGAAGCATTGATGTATATCTAAGGCCTCTTGTTGATGAGCTAAAATTTTTATGATCCGATGGCATACGTACTTTTGATGCATAGAAGAAATAAAATTTTGTAATGAAGATTGTATTAATGTGGACCATTAGCAATTTTTTTGCTTATGGGATGCTGTCGGGACAGAGCACTCATGGGAAGCTTGCATGTTCTTATTGTATGGAGAATATAAAATTATTTCAGCTTGAGCATAATCGTTAGTCTTGCTGGTTTGATTGTCATCGTCAATTCCTCTCCGAGTATCATTCTTTTCGAAAGCAGCAGGATAGTTTTAGGAGGAATAAGATAAAGAAAGACCATACACCCCCACATCCCAGTGGTATGGAAGTATTTTAGAGGATATCCCAACTGGATGAAGTTCAATTTGGCATGCTATTTGACTAGCAGAAGCTTCGAGGGTTTGGTAGAACTCATAACTAGGTAAAGTAAAGCATCTTCTGGGAATTGCCATACTGGTCCATCAATTTGATCCATCATAATCTTGACGTCATGCATATTGAGAAGAATATATTTGATAATATTTTCTATACTGTTATGAATGTCAAGGATGAGACGAAGAAAATTTCAAGACTTGAGCAGATATGAACATATGTAAGCATCCTTTATTAGAGCTGGTTGAGGTGTCACCTGAGAAATTTCTGAAGCCAAAAGCATCTTATATCTTAACAAGGGAGCAGTTGAAGGATGTTTGTGAATAGTGTAAAAATCTTAAATTCTCAAATGATTATACAAGTAATCTAGCTTGGTGCGTCAATATCAAAGATTGCAGATTTTATGGGCTAAAGAGCCATAACTGCCATGTCTTCATATAAGATTACTCTCATTGGCTTGGAATGATCTCCTTCCTAACTCCATATAGAGTTCTTTGATCGAGTTTAATCTTTTCTTCAGAGATATTTGTGCTATTGAACTATCCACCAACTACATCTTCAATCTTGAGGCTAACAGTGTAGAGATCATATGCAAGTTGGAGAAGATATTTTTTTCTATCTTCTTCGACTCCATGGAGCACCTCGTGATTCATCTGACGTATAAAGTTAGGGTGGGGAGACCAGTGCAGTATAGGTAGATGTATCCATTTGAAAGATATATGCACAGTCTTAAAAAAAAATGACAAACAAGGCCTGAGTCAAAGGTTCTATTATGGGGGCTTATATAATAGAAAAAATATTAAATTTCAGTCGATGCTACTTTAATCCCAGTGTGCAGACAAAGCTGACTCAAGTGGATCGAAATGATGATGGTGGTGGTGAGGGATCAGAGTGGAAGATTTCAATATTTGCCTATCCCACTCGTGAATTTGGGCATAAGGCTCGTCAGATTTTCTCCGATACTGAACTTCGATAAGCAGAGACATATGTTTTGGTAAATTGTAAGGAGGTTGACCCATATATTTTGTAAGTATCCATCATAATCCCAACTCTTTAATCACTTATTTCAATATACTTATCTTATGCATATTTAGACAATATGATGGGATACTGGGATGGGATAACCCGAGGATAAGTGATGAAGAAATATCCACATGGTGCTCACAAAACTTTGCATGTTAGTTTCATCAATTGGTAAGCATCTATTGTCATTCTATATGTTTTAATTTTCTCTAATTTATTCTTTTTATAATACGTAGGTCATGCAAGAGGCCGAATCCATATCAAAGAAGCTGAGACCATTAGGTTATGGGCCAATAAAATATGTAACATGCTATAATGGCTTTAATATAAATGGTTTCAAATTTCACATCTAGCAATATAGAAATTATAAAAGCACAATGGACAGTGATGTGTGTATAAAGAGCAGCTAGTAGGAAGAGACAGAGAGTGACTATTATGGAATCCTCAAAGAAGTGATCAAGATGACCTACATTAGAGGTAATAGCGTCATTCTATTTAAGTACCAATGATTGGATAACAACAATGGTATGAAGGTTGATACATGGTATGAACTTATTGAAATCAAACATAGATCAAAAGCATATGTTAACAAGCCATTTGTGCTAGCTTAACAAGTTGCTCAAGTGTATTATGCTCCTTTTCCATCAAAGGAGAAAGGAAAGAAAGATTGGTGGGATGTATGTCGAGTTAAGTCTTGAGCCATTCATTATGTGCTCGAAGAAAAAAAAGAGCCTCAATTATCAAAATACTTTCAGGAGGATGAAACATTAGGATTTCATCAGTCTTCAATAGATGTCGAGTTGGATGCTCCAAAAATTTTCGTACATGATGGCCAATATGAGGAGGTAGATCTAACTGATTTTATTTTAAAGGACAATCTTATCTAAGAAAGAGAAGAAGAGGAAGAAAAGGAAGAGGTGAAAGAAGAGGAAGAATCGATAGAAGAATCTGAAGGATATCAGGCATCTGAAGAGGTCAATGAGTAGTGCTAAGTATATAATCTTTGAATCATTTTAATTATTTATCTTGTATCATTTTAAATCTTGCATTGCCATTCATAATTGTATAACTAATATGGTGAATCTATTTATTTTTATTTTTAGAGATTATATATTATGTCTTTCAGAGATCAGAACTATGCCAGCTGAGGAGAGAGCGATCATGCGGCCAACTCTTATGGTTCTGCACCTCTCACACCAGGCAGTAAACTTTAATACTTTAGATATTCTTATTTATATTATTTCATTCTTTGCTAACTAATATAACATTCTTTATATTAGATGTTTTACGCTCAGATTCGAATGACAAAGAGTCACCAGTGACCCCACAGTCACATGCAGTAGCAAGCGACTCCCAGATACAAAGCCATGGTCGAGGACCTGTATGGCTCATGGCACGTGCAACTTGATCGGAGGATAGAGAGCTCATCCATGTTCAGAGTTGTTTATAAGTACTACAGCTTTAATTAATATGTTTAGAATTTAGACATTATAGAGTTAACATTTATTTTTCAAAATTAATTTTGCAGCAAATTTTGAGAGCTTGGAGTATCTCATGTGGCTACCAGCATCATTTGATGCTTGATGCCGAGGCTAGTGAATGAGTTCTTCAGTTGGCCATCTGGAGCTTGTGATGCAACCTGGGAGATATTTTGGATAAGTCAGAAATATTTAATTTTTAAATTCATGGTACATTTGTATTCTACTTATTAATACATACTTCGATTCTATCTTGTAAGAGTACTATCGATTTGAAACTTCCTAGGATGAGGAGGCTGGCCGTCGGACCTTTGATGAGGTCGCCACATGGAGGCTCCGAGATGGCCTCTACAGCCTCAGGTGGTCTGCCATCAAGCAATCCGATTCTCAGTCACCATTGGACTAGAGTTCCTACAGGGATCACTGGATGTGGGTGGATGTATGGGAGGTCCTTTGTGACCAGTGGAGCAGTGAGGAGTACTTTAGTAGGTAGTAGAGGGTCCAGTAAAATTGAGCCACCCAGTAGGATTCGATCAGGCATACAGACGGCTTCATCGACACATATGTTGTGGTCGATAGACTGATAAGAAATTTATATCAAAACTCTTCACTAAAATTGTAAAAACTCTTATATGTATATTTTAATTAATTTAATTTTATTATTTACTTATTGTAGACATGACAGCTGGGTCATCCACCAAGCCCACTGTGGTTGTGGAAGGCCACACACCAGTATAGGAGGATTGGTGATTACTTAGATTCTAGATCGTGATAAAAATTTTAAACTATATTTATTAAGTTATTATAGGATTTGATATGTATAGTAGAACTAATATATTTTTGAACTGTATAGACGGATTATACAGAGTACGTCATTACGCAGCATGGCGATGACTTGTCCACTCAACCCCTCCTTAACCTTAAGGGATGGCTCAGGGTCATCGGAGGGGTGAGTAAGAGTCGAGTCAAAGGATTCAGCCATGCTTCGACCCTCCAGTGACTTGATACTCTTTGACATCCTCACAGGCCTTGACGTCCCAGACTTGGAGCAATGTGCATGTAGAGAAGGTCGTGTAGAGGCTTCTAAGCCAATGACCTCAAAGCTTCTGAGATACTATTTGCGATATGGTCATGAAGATTCTTCGATATCTGCAGCTGCATGATCAGTTGGACTCATTATCTCAGCCATCACATCAGATAATTCTATTAGTAAACTCTTTTACTTGTTTTAAGTTTTCATATTTAGAAGCTTTACATATTTAGGCTTGAGTTTGGGAAAAAGATCTAGGGGCTAAAAATTCAATCTAACAATTTAATAGATGGACCGATGTGTCTATAGCTTCGTATCATCGAATGAAATGTCTAGAAATAATCTATTCAAGAATCGGAGGAGGATATTGAAAAATATATCTCCGTATCAAAAGATATGCCTCCACATCGAAACTTATTAGTAATATTTTATTTTTCTTTATTTCAAGATGTTGAGACATCCGACTTTCATCCACTAATTGCTGGAGAGGAGTAGGAGGATGAGGAGGAGGACGATGAGGAGGATCTGACCTATTTTTTTTTTATTTTGATGTATTGTATTTTTTTTGATACTACTTATAAAATTAATTAATTTATATTTTTAATATAATATAATTAGTTTTTTATTTGTGATTGTCATATTATCTTTAGATTTTAATTATAATAGGTATTAAAAATCATAATTGATTGTGATTAATTAAAATAGATATGAAAAATATTATTATAATTTTTTTTAAAAAAAATAAAATTAACTGTCATCGACAGCATTAGTGACGGCTAAACTTATTAGTGATGGTATTAGTGACAAAATAGCCATCACTAATTTTTTTAAATTTTTTTAAATTTGATTTAAAAATAAAAATATAACAATGGAATTTGACTGTCACAAATATTGTCACTAATAGTGGTTATTAGTGATGGTTAAAACATCCATCACTAATAGGATAATTAGCGACAAGGGTTGTTCTGATCATAAATTAGCAATGGTGTTCCATCGCTAATCCTATGATCGATGGCGAATCCACTATAGCAATGGTAATTAGCCATCGCTAATAATGAAATTTCTTGTTATGGTAGTAAAGTTGATTTGTTTCGAATGCCATTGGTTCCACCACCCTAGGTCAGCAAAAACTCTCTAGGTTCTTGTTGTCATATAGTTAGTGATAGTTTTTAGGTTTGTTGTTTGCTTTTGGACATTCAAGATGTTTCGATTTGAGTGGTGAGTGTGAGTGCTTTGAGGGTCCTTCATGGTTAGCCCTCGTTTCTCGATCGCAAGGCCTTCAGCCCGAATGACTTGTATCTATGGGCTTCGAGGGTCTTTCATGGTTAGTTCTCACTTCTCGCATGACCAAAAATTTTATCAGCTCAGCTCATTTACAAATGAGGGACTTTTAAAGGTCCTTCAGATTAGCCCTAGCTTCTTGATCATCGAGATCTTCGGCCCTGACAACTTGTATTTGTTGACTCCAAAAATTTTTCATGGTTAGCCCTCACTTTTTGTACGACTAAAGATTTTTCATCGGCTTAGCTTGGTTAGGAACAATAGGCCTCCAAGGATTCTTCAGGTTAGCCCTCCTTTTTGGTCATCGAGGTCTTCGACCCTGACACTTGCATTTGTGGGCTTTGAAGGTCCTTCATGATTAGCCTTTGCTTCTTGCATAACTCAGCTCAGCTCATTCAGGAATAAGGGGCCTCCTAGGATCCTTCAAATTAGCCCTCGCTTCTTGGTTGCTAAGGTCTATGGCTCTGACAACTTATATTTGTGGGCTTAGAAGATCCTTCGTGGTTAGCCCTCACTTCTCGCACTACTAAGAATTTTTTGTTGACTTAGCTCGTTTAGGAACAAGGGGCCTCCAAGGATCCTTCAAGTTAGCCCTCGCTTCTTGATCACTAAGGTCTTCGATCTTAATGACTTGCATTTGTAGACTCTGAGGATCCTTCATGATTAGCCCTCACTTCTCGTGCGATCAAGAATTTTTTGTCGGCTCAACTCGTTTAGGAATAAGGAGCCTCCAAGGGTCCTTCAACTTAGCCCTTGCTTCTTGATTATCGAGGTCTTCTACCATGACGATTTACATTTATGGACTCCGAGGGTCCTTCATGGTTAGGCCTCACTTCTCATGGATCAAAAATTTTTCATCGATTCAGCTCATTTAGGAACAAGAGGCCTCCGAGGGTCCTTCAAATTATCCCTTGTTTCTTAGTCGTTGAGGTCTTCAGCCATAATGACTAATATTTGTGCGCTTCGAGGGTCCTTTATGGTTAGCCCTTGCTTTTTGCGCAACCAAGGATTTTTCATTAGCTCAGCTTGTTTAGGAATAAGGGGCCTTTGAGGGTCCTTCAGGTTAGTCCTCGCTTCATGGTCGTCAAGGTCTTCGACCTAAGTATTATCACAAGGAGAGTGAGGTCTATGACTATTTATAAAATTTATGGATTAGAAAGAAAATATTTCTTTTTTATTGAAAATATTTGTTACACTTATTGGTGATACATCTGTAGGTTATCTGAATTCCAAGATTGCTTTATTGGTGTTTCATCAAGCTACTTCAAGCAGTAGGTTCCAGGTCTGATAATCTCATCTACTTGGTAGAGGCCTTCCAGATTGGAAGAGAGCTTTCCCCATTCATTTGTTTGGGATACCTCAACTCAGTGCAACACCAGGTTTTCGATTTGGAACATTTTGCCTCAGACTTGAGAGTTGTAATATCATGTGACCTTGCATTAATAGGCTACCATCCTCACTCGAACTTTCTCTTCGATCTCTTCAAGCATATCCAAATTCACCCAGAGTCATTCAAGATTATTTTGTTCATCATAGTTCTTAACCTATAATGAAGGAATCCCAATTTCAATTGGGATGACCACCTCCATTTCGAAGGTGAGGTTGAAGGGGGTCTCACCAGTGGGGATTCTCTGTGTAGTTTGGTAGACCCAGAGTACGTGATGGAGCTCATCTGTCCATGATCCCTTGGTGCAATCGAACTTAGACTTCAAGCCCCATAGGAGAGTTCGATTAGTTACCTCGACTTCTTCGTTAGCTTGGGTATGGCCCACTGATGTAATTTGGTGTGATATATTCAAGTCTCAAAAAAATTCGATAAATCAAGCACTGATGAACTGGCGACCGTTGTCTGTGATCAATATTCGAGAAAGACCGAATCGGCATATGATTCACTTTCAAATGAAGTCTTTCACTTTCACTTCAGTGATGCAGGCCAGTGGTTCAGCCTCTATCTCTCGATGAAATAGTCGATGATGATTAGTAGGAACTTTCATTGGTTCCTCTCCTGGAGCTTGCGATTAACATCAGCATCACAGGCTATGTATATACCTTTATGTGATGAGACAAAGATCAGCCTAGAGTAGATCTCTTGCCAGAATGAGGGGTGGGAGAGTGCCTCCTCTGGTCAAGACTCCTAGGTCGACTCAGCCATATTTGCCTTCCCCACTGGGGAAGGTTGTGGTGGTTCCTACCGAGGGGCCTTTAGAGTAGGCTTCGATTGTTGTATGGTGCGAAGCACTGTGGTCAATACCTATATTTGGTCAACCAGTGTGTTGAACTGGTCTGAATTCACCTCTACGGTTGATTGGGATGGCTATGGTGGTATCTCCAACTGCTGAGCTAGGTTGCAATTTTCAATCGAATTTTTGGCCGATCGGACTGCCATGGTATTAGAACATCATGACGATGTTCTATATGGTAGCATCATTACTGGTTTTGCACTCCTTTCCAAAAGTAGGCTTAGATGCTTTCTTGAGCGACAATCTATTGTTGCAAATTTCAAACTTGGATCGGATTGGCTGGAGTTGGGCGGCGATGGTAGGATGGCAGTGGCCAGACCTGTAAAAGAAGTTTCTGATCAGAGTTGGCTCTAGTAGGGATCCTCTGATACTCAAGTTAGGAACTTGCAGATAGATAGAAAGAAGTGCAAGAGAGAGATTGCATATCTAGGGATCCTTTATTAACCTTTATTTATAGACAGAGCTAAGAGCCGTGGAAAGGTAGGAGTGTGAGAGAATATCCTGATTATTTCGAACACATCATCCATGATATTCCTGGCCTGATTTTTTGGAATTTGTTGGTTGCCTATTGTCTTATCTACTTCACTATCAATTGCTTTCGATTGCAGTGGAATTTGAAAACCCATGCAGGAGCTCGAGGTCTAACCCTCCGAAATATAGGGAGCCTTCCAAATATATGTGGTGCAGTCAACTATCTCCGAGATCAGTAGAGGCTAGGTTGGCAGAAACTAAGTCGGTAGAAGATGAGTCAGTAGGAGCAGTGGGTTAGCAAAGATCGAGGCTTATTCACATCTTCAACTTGGGTGTAGATGAAATGTCCTACCTGTATCAGCTCAGAAGGTCACCCTCGATACCACTAAGTATGTTATCTTCTTATTCTCTTTTTCCCTATCTTTCTTTATGCATGCAATTAGAGCACCGCTACTCAAAGAGGCCACAACCATGTTGCCACGAGGCCGCACTATCTTGATTGTTTTTCCTTTCTATTCTTTTCTTTCTCTTTTTCTCTCCTCCTTGTGAATGCCTCACCTGCCTCTCTCTTTCAAAGCTAGCTACTTTTGGGCCTTCAGTAGGGTGATCACTGGTGCATATCAATGAGCGATATATTGTAGTCAGAATCTAGACTCTTTTGAGACTTGCCATGGGCTGACTGTGACCATAATCAAATGTTAGGAGAGAGAGAGAGAGAGTTTGAACAATGGAGTACAATGATTGAAAATTTTATTTTTTTTCTTCTATTATTCAGACATGTTGATGATTTTGAATATATATACACTTTATATTACTTAGCATGCTTTAAATTATAAATAAAAAATTTTATATTATGATCTTAAGTTTTATGTATATAATGCTTAATCGAATAGTGAGAGAGGTGACTTACTGGACTTTTAGTTCACTCCTATTTTGTTACCCTTTTCAAATGCCAACTCCTAGTGTGGATGGGACTATGGACCATGAGTTGAAGGATTAGGACTTTGAAATTTTTTCTTTTTATCTAAAAATAAATATTATGTAATTAATTTGAATTGATTTTAAAAATAATATTAGATTTATTTATCAGATTAAAGATTTTAAGTATTTTAGTTTACTTGCATTGGTACTACATAAATTTTAGGACTTACATATTTTGTAGATAAAATCCTGTAGAATATGCAATTGTTTGTCACATGCTTACTTGTGCTAGTGAGATGGGGCATGATAGATTTTATGACATCAGTGCTTGGGCATTAGATCCTTAAGGTATAAGGTAGGTAGTCAGAGTGGGTAGAAGTTAGGATATGTAGGGACACCTTAGATTAATAATATTTTGGAAACAAGAAAAGAGAGAATCTTGATACTAAAATTATAATTAATTAATAAATCATATATAATTTCTTATGTGGATATAGGTTGAGATGGCCTTAACTAAGATCCAAAAAGTGGTTGATCTTGTCGAGGGATCCCAAGCAGCTAACACTTGCCACACTAGGGATGCTACTTAAGCAGGACAAGCACCTCGTGCCCTTCTGTCTCTCGAATGGTTGATAGTCCATCAACTGGGGAGGTAAGGAGGCACAATGCCAACTCTACCCACCATCAAGATGACATCCCAATCAATGTTGACAAGAGTTAGGGAGTTGGTGGAGATTCAGGAAATCATGGCCAAATGGTAGATTTTTTTCGGAACTTGACTAATCTTTTTTGGTAGGTGTAGCCCATAATTAAGGCTGGACAATCGACAAGGGTAGAGAAAGGCATCATAAAATTCAAAAAATTAGCACCACTAATCTTTGAGGGATCTCATGAACCTTCAGAGGTATTGAAATGGTTAAAAGAGATGGAGAAAATCTTTTCCATCTTAGATTGCACAGATCTAGAGAAGGTTCAGTTTGCAGCTTATCATAAGGCGAAGCTTATGATTGGTGTGAATCTATGAAAAGGCAGCATGAAAATGATCCGAAGCTTGTCACATAGGATATATTTTATTAAAATTTTTTAGACATGAATTATCCTACGAGTCTTCGATATCAGAAGAAAGAGGAATTTATAAAGTTGACCTAAGGCCATATGATAGTTGCACAACACAAGGCTAGATTTATCAAATTGTCTTACTTCATTCCTGACTTAGTAAATGTTAATGCTCATAAACCCAAAGATTTGAGAAGGGACTGAGACCAGAGATTAGGTTTGGCATGTGATTGATGGGGTTGACTATTTATAGAGAGGTGATCAACAAGGCAAAAGTGACAGAGCAAGGAGTAGAAAATGTGGAGCGGGCAAGAGACCACAACATGGAGAAAAGATCTTGTCTTGGAGGGCGTAGGGAGGTCAATTCTTAAATAACCATTCCAAGAGATAGGCACTATTCAAAAGAGATGACAGATTCCAAATGGAGAAAGAGCATCGGTGTACTAGGCGCATAGGTTTTCATACAGAAAAAGATTGCTGTTGGTTCTCTGAGGCATGTTTTGAGTATGGCCAATTGGGCCATGGAGTTATAGATTATCCTCAGCACAAAGGTGGGCAATATGACCAAATAACTAAGACTGCTCTAAAACCACCACCCTTTCAAATTCCCTCAATTGATCAAACTCCTCAGCCTAGCTAGGGTGCTCCTTTAGGGCGTGATCGAGGGAGAAAGCAAAGACCCAAGACCTCGGCCCGCGTCTATGCTCTGACAAAGCAGGATGCCTAGGCATGCAATGCAGTTGTGATAGGTAACCTTACATTATATATTGATGTTTATTTCATATATAGAATATCTTCATAGATTGATGCATGTTAAATAGATTTTAATAATTGTTATCCTCCTTTTAATTGTAATAAGTATTGTTAGGGTATCTACCATCTATGCTTATAGCCTGTTTGACCCCAGGGCTATCTACTCTTTTTCTTCTTTTGAGTTTGTCAAAAAAAAGTGGCATTGTCCTTGTATCTTTAGAATTTGAGCTAAGTGTCTCTACTCTGAATGGAGCTATCATTATAGTTAGCATGATCTGCGAGTCTTGTGCAATGGGCATAGGAGGACATGATCTCTTGTAGATCTAATGGTTTTGAATATGAAAGACTTTGATGTAATTGTGGGAATAGATTGGCTAGCAACCCATCATGCCTCAAAGTGGATTGCTTTAAGAAGAGAGTGACTTTCCAAATTTTCAAACAAATAGAGTTCAACTTCTCTAGTAGTAGAATAGGTGCTTCTCTTTGGGTTATATCATTCATGCAAGCTTTTCATATGCTAAGGAAGGGGTATGTAGAGTATCAAACTTCTGTAACTGATACTCAATCAGAAGAGCTCAAATTGGAGGACGTTCCCATTGTAAAAAAGTTTTTTGATATTTTTCTGAATGATCTTCTAAGAATGCCTCTAGATAGAGAAGTGGAGTTCTGTATTGATTTGGTATTCGGTGCTGGATCTATCTCTAAGGCTTCTTACTAAATGGCCCCAGCTGAATTAAAATAATTAAAGAAGCAACTCTAAGAACTATTAGACAAGGGGTTTATTAGGCCTAGTATCTCCTCATGGGGTGTTCCTGTGCTCTTTGTTAAGAAAAAGGATGGTAACATACAGTTACGCATAGATTATAGAGAGCTAAATAAAGTAAGAGTTTGGAATCAATACCCTCTACTAAGGATTGATGATATCTTTGATCAGGTTCAAAGTGCTAAAGTGTTCTTCAAGATTGACTATCGTCCAGACTGATGATATGCCTAAGATTGTCTTCCAAACTATATATGGGCACTATATGAGTTCCTAGTAATGATGTTTGGACTCATGACTGCCCTGGCAACATTCATGAATTTAATGAATTAGGTATTCAAACCCTTTTTGGATTAGTGTATGGTAGTCTTCATTAATGACATCCTAGTATACTCCAAAAGCTATGAAGAGAATGAAAAGCATTTGAGGATAATCTTATAGATTTTGAGGGAGCAAAAGCTATGTGCAAAGTTAAGGAAGTGTAGGTTCTGGTCGGAAAGTATCTCCTTCCTCTTTTATATAATCTTTAAGGAGGGTATTTCTGTTGATCCAAAGAAGGTGGAGGTAATTTTAAATTGAAACCGACCAACCAATATGGTCAAGATCCGTAGCTTTTTGAAACTAGCCAAATATTATAGAAAATTTATTGAAAATTTCTCTCTCATTGCAATGCCTTTGACTCAGCTAACTCAAAAAGAAGCAAAATATGATTGGACATAAGATTGTGTATGGAGCTTCCAAGATCAGAAGAACCACCCAATAATGGCTCCAATTCTAACCTTGCCTTTTAGGAGTGGCAGATTCACCATTTCCAGTGATGCTTTCAAAAAGATCTTGGGTCATATATTAATATAATATGAAAAGATTGTAGCTTATGCCTTAAGACAGTTGAAACCATACAAGCAAAATTATCTGATCCCTAAGTTCCCTAACTTAGAGGCATTACTTGTATGGGGAACTTTATGAGGTCCTTGCTGACTATAAGGGCCTCAAATATATTTTCATCAGAAGGGAGTTGAATATTAGATAGATAAAATGGTTGGAACTATTGAAGAACTATGACTTGACCATTAGCTACCATTCAGGGAAAGCAAATGTAATACTAGATTCTCTAAGCAAAAAATTCTCGAACAATATAGCAATTTTGATCACTCATATAAGTCTATCTTAAAAAAGCTAGAGAGGTCTGGAATTGAGGTGCCATTACATAACTCTAGATATTAGGTTGCTATCCTTATGGTGTAGCCTACCTTGATTGAAAAAATTAAAGGTGCCCAAAGAGAAGACCCAGACTTAATGAGAATCAGAGAAGTAGAGTTTGGTATCCTATCAGAGTTCAAGATCCATGAGGATAGCTTTTTAAGATTTGGTAATAGAATGTGCATCCCAAACAATCCAAAACTGAAATAGAAGATTTTGAAAGAGGCTCATAGCTGCCTATATAGTGTACTCTGGTGGTATAAAAATGTATAGAGACTTGAGAGAATTTTTGGTGGAATAGAATGACGAGAAAAATTGCTCAATATGTTGCCTAGTGTTTGATATGTTAGCAAGTTAAAGTTAAGCACCAAAAGCTGGCAGGACCACTTCGGCCTCTTCCTATTCCAGTATTGAAATAGGAGCATATAGCTATAGACTTTGTATTAGGATTGCCAAGGACTCTTAGAGGTCATGATGCAATTTAGATGATTGTGGACCAACTCATGAAGTCAGCATATTTCTTGTTTATTCAGGTTTAGTTTCTTGCTTAAAAGACTGGCTAAACTATATATTGATGAGATTGTGAAACTCCATAGTACCCTTGTATCTATAGTATATGGTCGAGATTTGAAATTCGTCTCTAAATTCTAGAAAAATTTACATCAGGATATGAGGACCAAGCTAGAACTAAGCACAGTCTTTCATTCTCAAACAAATGGACAATCGGAGAGGACAATTCAAATTCTAGAGGATAGCCTTACATACCACCTTTTTTTCTAGAAAATACTGAGGCAAAGAGAAATCTAGTTGTTAAGATAACTAAATAGAACAAATACAAATAAACATGCTCATCAAAGTTAGAGTAAGATGGCAGAGAGAGATAAAAATATATGATATAATAGGTTTCTATATCCATATAAAATGTTATACCCTTCAATTTTTAAATGGGTGCTCCTTTAATCGATCTCTTATCTCTTCACTAAAAACTTTCCATTCTCAATCAGCTCAGAGATAAAAGCTCTTTTTTGTTGAAAATATTTGATTTCTTTCTAACCTATTACCCCAACAATTAAATATGCACTATATCAACAACTATTTTGATCTATTCTTCCTCCAATCTATACATAGAAGTAAGAGAGAAGAGGGGAGAGCTTATAACTTGAGCTCATATATATGTTAAATGTTTTCTCCATATATCTTTCACAAACTTGTCCTCTATAGCTTACACAACCGAGATGTGTTATTTAGTTCCTCTTCTCAAGATTCTTAACAATTGAGATTTTGCTAGAGACCATTCGTCAAGAAAAAATAAGAGTCTTTAGTGATCAAGTTCCAAGCTTAACAGCTAGTAGAGGACGTGTTTAAATTGTAGGGAACTGTGATTCCAGCTTTCCATATGCCTTACAACTAGCAATATGACAAAACCATGTGGAGGGGCCTACATCATGCATAAATAGAAAATTGCATGCTATGCTAAAATATACAATTTATGCAGAGGTGATAGGATGCACCATCCATAATTCAGCAATCGTAACAAAAATAAGTTAAATCATTTGTAAATTACGTCCAATTTTACAAGGCCAAACGATCTGTATATCATATAGCAATCATAATAAATATCATTTAGATCATCATTTGCAATACAGATTGCATCCAATTTTATAATTTTTTGACAGAAATATCCAATTATAATTTGGTCAAGTGATATTTTTAAAGACTAATTTTAATTCCCTAAAGAGTCTGCATTATATAGTTTCATTGCTCTCTCTCTCTCTCTCTCTCTCTCTCTCTCTCTCTGTGTGTGTGTGTATCTGTCTCTCTCAATTAAATGATCTTCCATCCTCTCCTTTAAAAAATATCTAATTTATATTAAAAAAATGTTCAATTTATGTTTTTCTTCCTTGTTTTTTTCTTGGTAATCAAAGTAGTATATGTAATGATTGTAACATTTTTCCCCTACTTGATACTTGATTAACAACTAAGAAAGTTATCATCTTGTTTCTGCATTAGGCTAGTCAAGTAATTTTCACTTCTTTTCTGGCAGCACTTGCGTTTTCATTGTCAATAATGGATCATAAATTCTTAGTTTTCTATGCATGATTACACGCTAAAATGAGCGACCACATGTTTTTATGGATTGTGTTCGATTACAGAGCGACCCAACACTTGATTTCACTGCCAAATGAATGAACCGGACCAGCTCTCATGTAGCATTAATCCTTCCAAGACGAAAAGATCTCCTTGGATTGGTAGGTTACAACGGGAGGAACCTCCGACTCCAAGGTTGAGCCACAGCCATCTTTAACCAGTATTAACCTTGAAGCAATTAAAGAAATTAACTCCTTCTGGATCACGTCTATAGCACCTGTCAATAAAAAAAAATGGAGACAAGGTTTCTAAAAGAGAAAGATGAATGTATATGAGAAAAGATGCCTTCTCTCTTTGCTTGTGAATAAAGGAGAAGTGATTAGATTTGGAATTAGCCAAGTCCAAACCCCAAGCCTTCAGAACGTCGCTCTTCTTTCCTTTTGTTGATTAAAGATTTTATCCCTCGGATGCAAGGAAGATAAAAGAGTATATTTCTGTGAAGGAAAGCCCAATTGAACTATAAGATATGCATCTCAGCTTATTAAGCTCACGCTCGTAGATCCATGCTGAAACCTAGCTTGAGCATAATGAAAGAAAGTTTGTGCATGTGTGTGTGTATAATTATTTTCTTTGAAACATGATAGTAACATATAACTAGTGTCAGGCAATTCGATCGTTTAATGAAAAAAAAAAAATCAAAAGAAAAAAAAATTACCAAGCTAAAAAAAATGAAGACCGAATTATACTAAAAAAGAACATTAAAGCATTAGTTGGCTTTTAGGCTCAATTTTGTTCCTAAGCCATATCTACAATCTTCTTGTAACGAGCTTTTTTACCTTAAATGTCCCTGATAAAATTCTAGAAAAGCAATGATGAATCCTTAGAAAATCCAATGGCAGCTAGAAACAGTATAATTTGGAATCAAATTTTGTCACCAGTAGAAAACTTTAAAAAAAATCCATGAGTATGTTAAGATAATTAGAGAGGCCAAAGAATGGACCTACTTTGGCTTCATAACAAAGATAAGAAATAGGAGGCTGTTATTCAAAGTGGATGCTCCAAAATTAACAAGCCAAAACATATTAATCAGCCCTTTGTCCACTAAAAGCTTCACCCTCTGGGATCACCGATCGAGGGTTTTCATGCACACACACACACACACACACACACACACACACACAGAGCAAAATCAACAAGGGCTACTCACAATACAGGGAAAAATAAATAACATACCATCTAGGTTTCCTAGCTTCCAAAGATATGAGACCACTACTTAATTCGCTCAGAAGGAATTGCTTAGGAGAGCACCAAAATGCACAGTAGTCCTGATCTGCCATCACTTCCCACAGCTTTCTTGATCCTCTTCTTCTCCTCCTCTTTCTTTTTGGTGAGGAAAGCTCAAGAGAAGTTCAAGAAAGCTGTGGAAAGGCATGACATGGACTTGGAAGGAGCCTAGCTACTCAGTTGCTCTCCTACTAGCTACTCCTGACATTCTCCAATCTCCATTCTCATATAAGAAGCTGGAGACTACTTACACATGTACATCATGTGAAAGCTGTGATGTGTGTGCTAATGTCCGTTTATGCTGTAAAAAAATATGGGAGTAAAAAGATGGCATCTACCTGCAATGGGACACAAAACATCATGTGAGGTTAAAAAAATACGGTAAACGACTTAAAGAGAGGAGCAGAGGGGTGGAATGAAGCATGTAGCTCTCTCAGAACTCTCTCTTGGACCACTCTTACCCCATCATTGGCCTTCTGCTGTCGTCTGCATGCTGTGCAGGCAAAAACAAGAGAGAGAGAGAGAGAGGATGGGGGTACTGCAAAAGAGCAAGGCTGGTTTGGCTGATCTGGAAGAGATGGAGAGTAATCTGAGGAGCTCGTTTTGTGGTAATTTATATGGGGAACTCTTTCACTATGGTTAACGGTGTAACAGGTACTGGATTAGGGTGAGGCCAAGGTGGAACAATATATCAATATCGTTTGCAAGTTCGGCACCCACCTGGTGACATTGGTCAAAATCCTACCTAATTGGACTTGTGCAAAATTTAAAGCCAATTGCTGAACCTTAACATCATTTAGGTATGATGCCTTGCATGTGAAACTGGGGACATACGTCATCCTTCGCATTAGGTTATACTTGAACGATGCATGTTCTTGTATGATTAACTGCATGCTATCAATGAATTCAGACTAAGCTTAATTACTTCTTTGAAAAAAAAATTATATTTGGCTTAGGTCAGATAGAGTTTGTATCTACTTTGTTGCACTTGATTTAAAGTGTGACGAGCCTGTAACAAGAGCTTATCAAAAATATTACTATAGGTTCTACATATTGTGTGAATAAAAAAGACTTGAATTCAAGTTTCACCCTTGTTATAATTTATAATATCATGTCACCGGATCTGTGACAAATCATACTACTCGCACTCAAACAATTTCAAACTATGTTAAGTCTACATATATTACATAGTTTTGGTTGGTTGACACAGGTAGTGATCAAATATCTACCAGAGTGATAGATAGATAAATAGATAGAGAGAGAGAGAGGGGGGGGCGCCGGGGGGGGGGAGGGAGCATGGTCACCCACCCATTCCCATGGTCAGATGCTAGCATGTGATGACGGAAAAGGTTTGTTTATTGGAATTAAAGGGGATGGGTGGGGTTTATGGTCCCCAAGGATGAGGGCTGTGCCCCTGCCAACATCACTTCAATTGGGAAGGAGATGGGGTTGGGCTTCTTCCCCTCCCAAGGGGTAGTGCTGAGGACGACGGGTTTCTGACCGGTCCTGATCGCCCAAACTGTAGCCGGACAGAAAGTGGTGGTCCTCCATCCTGACCAATGGGGTGATGCAACTTGAGCTTTCGTACACCACTAGCATGCCTGGATATGCCCAAAAATATCTACGGGGCTTCTCATGGAACAAATATAAGGGATGTTGGACGGATAAGGATGGCGTACGTGAGAGTAATACATGTACATCCTCTGGTGCATTAATTGGAAAAAATGATGCCACATCAAGAGGCCTAAATTCACACACACACACATCCGGCCTGATGCATACTGTCAAAATAAGAGAAGAAAGAGAAGATTTCTATTATTCTGATTGATGTAAAAATTACTTGTTTACAATCATATGTATTGGGTGTATAATAACAACTCTAATAATATTACAAGTTGCTTACATGAACACAACATGCCATGGTGGGTCCTCAGGACCAGTTTGTTCTGGCGACCTGTGAAATAAAATTATGATAAGAACAATATCCTCATTATTTTTTAATTTGTGTTGGCATCTGATAGGAGATTCAGACTGTTATTTTGAGCAATGCCCTTATTAGTGTGCGGTACTTGTCAACATTCTATTGGAGATTCAATATTTTGGAACACCAGTTATGAGTCATGCCCTAATTTTAAATGACTAAAGTCTGCAATCACTTGGTGTGCATATAGTGCAGATGAATAGATCCTAAGCGAATTTTTCTACTGATCGCCATATGGGGACTCAATTTACTACAAAGTAATGCTATATATATATATATATATATAAACCTGTCATCAAAATTTAGTTGAAATTGAGAACGGATGCAATGAAGCAGATATTTTAGGAACTATTTTAGTAAAGAATCACTTCTTTCAGAAACGGACAACTTATCTTGCATGATTCATTTACTTAAAGTGTACCCCTCAAAGCTAGATATAAAAGTTGGATTCTCTTCATCCTCCTCCCATTTTTCTTAACAAGAGAAAGCAATCTCTCCATTTCTCTTCCTTCTCCTCTTGCTCCTATCATTGCTTATGTTGATCGTTGGGGTGCTCAATGCGGCCTCCCAGAACATCAACTGTATTGATTAAGTCAAAACAGGTTTTAGCTCACCAGCCCAAATTTAGACCAGGATTCATGCTCATAAAGAAAAATCTGACCTTTTCCTAGGCATGATTTATCATCTTGAAGAGCATACAGTCATCTACAAATGATTAAATAAAAGAAAGTTTTGAAAGGAATCTTGGATTGGTGTACGATTTGGAACATGATAGGGTACCATATATTTCAAGGGAGGAACTCCAATAGGGATTGAACTATTGCACAAATTAGACGTGTTCTCATCCCTAGCCACAAAATCATCTCCATTTGTTAATCAATTCCTCAATCTTGTCAATTTATCTATGACTATCTGAAGTTATAAGTATGCATTTTGTATAGATTTCTGTCATCTAGTTATTTGCAATTGAAATGTATATTGACAGGAAATTCCACTAATTAACATAAAGTTATCTGTTCAAACTATCTAGATCATACGTAACTGCAAAATTACACACTGGAGACATTTTGCATATCAGCCCCTATATTCTTCTTTATTTTCATACTGATACTACAATTCTTATAAATTTACCTGTGAATGTACATTCCGATGCATAACATGCCTCCCAGTTTCGGTTAACGTTGTGTAGTACGAAAATTCCTTCATTCCTTTGACGAAGCTTCTCCATCTTCTTGGAAGTTGAAGCTAACATTCTTCTTTTGGACATAAATCAGCAGTTGCATCTTTCCCTCCTCATGTAACGTTCATAGATAGAGATATAGAGGGCGACAGTTGGGAGTTCTTCTGGGGCATAGAGGACAATGTATTGTGTGGGAGGATATGGTGGAAATGAGAGAGATAGAAACCATAGTCTACAAAAGAATCTAAGGCCTGCATATAGAGGTTGAACATTAACTAATATTGTCTCATGTATCATCTATTCACCTTATCTTTAATTTTGCTCAACATTTCCTTAAATTTTAGGTGATATGTTATCAACCAGACATACAAATAGGAGCTCATCAGTAAAACTGATGGCCAACCATACCTAATGGAGACCACTACTTTACAGTTCATACCACTCTTCATCAACCTGATCACTCCTCTTCAGTCTAGCTAAAAGTAGATTTGCTTCAAGAATTCTGCCCAAATTTTGATCCTAGCTGATCGAAGAAGGCAGTCTCTATGCACGACAACAAGACCATTCTAGCATCATCGCCGACACAAGCCAGGATTCGCTGTGGATCGAGCTCCTCCAACTGCCAGTAGGAACAAGAGTAAACAACCAACAGAAGCTTATCATGGTGCAAGTTGCCATATTGAATGCATCTGTGAACAGTAAACATGCTTCTGCGCAGCGTCTATAAGCTAGCTTAGACGGGGCCGGCAAGCGGCACGTGCGAGTGGAGCCGGCCAAGGCCCCTCTTGGACCAAGGTACGTAAAGAGCGCAGAGGGGAGAGCCGGGTGGGAAGGCCATTCTCTGGTGGCTTCTTCTAGGCTTTGGCCCCAGAGGGTGCAACAGCCAGTGGCAACGTAGCATACAGAGAGGCAAATTATAAGGACGTGAGAGGAGGAATAAAGTTATCCCAACCGGATGTTCTACCCAGCACCACCCAGCTACCAAGGCAACGTGAAGTTGACATGGCACCACATTAAGGGACAAAGAAACAAGGAATCCAACCAATGCCATGGTGCCACGATGGACCAGGAACGACCGGGTAAGGTTGTGGGGATGAGTGGCACTGGAAGTGGGAATAAGAGGGTGTGGGTGGTAGCGTCACGGGGGAGTACGGTGGTGGTGGGGTTCGTTGGGGGTGGCCGCTTGCGTTTGGGGTCGTACTCGTGGGTCCTCCAAACAGGCTGTTCTGTTTGGTGGTTTTTTGAGAGTGGGCGGCGCTGTTTGTTGGATCTTATCTTTGTGCATGCTCTGATGCTTGTGGTCTGGAACTTATTACCTTATACCAGGTGGGATTAAGCATTTGGTAGTATCCATATCCTTTTTCATCTCCAAGTGGATCTTGGCAGGAGTCTGGTGTCTGCAATGTGCTACAGTGTTAGGACCTTTTAGGTGAAAGACAAAGATGCCAGAAAAACATATTAAATAAGAAGTAATTTGTTCTGCTAAGGTGTATTTATTTTGAAATTGTTGGATATATATCTGACCACCCAATTAAAACCAAATAGATAGGAATGCAGTGAGCCAAGCCCGGGCTATGCATATTCAAACTATAAAGATCTGTGCTGATATATGGAACTGATATGTGCCCGGTTCCATATTAATTATATGTTGAATAGATTTTAAATATTTATATATAATAAAAAATTTAAATAATATCTTTGACTAATTTTTTAGAGTGAGATCTCAAGTCGTTGCAAATAGTATCAAAGCAGAACTAATATACAGCCAATGTGGATGAGGGAGTATTACGATGTAGGTCTATTTTGATTAACCACAAGCTGATTTTAATGTTTCTAATTGGATTTGTGATACTTTTGATTGGATTTGAATGGATTTAGGTCTTCAGTCAGATAAGAATATCAAAACTAATTAAAATAAGAGTGTGTAAAGATTTGTATGCATTATAAGAAATCTGATTTTTTGCGATAAAATTTTTTCATTGTTAGAGGTAAAATTTTCATCGTTAAAACTATTAGTGACGAAAATTTTTATTGCTAAAAGTTTGTAGAGAAAGCCTCGTAGCAAAAAGTCTTAGCGACGAAAAAATTTTATTTCGTCGTCAAAAGTACTCAATCAGACGACGAAAAAGTTCGCAGCATTAGCGACGAAATATTTTTATCGCAAAAACTTAAACTTTCATCGTTAAAATTACGACAAAAAATATTTTCATCGTCAAAAATCAATTATTACTCATTTAAAATTATTAATAATATTATTATTTTTTTTAATTTTAGCTATGAAAAATAGCATTTCATCACAAAAATTAGTGACGAAAAAAATTTTATCGCTAATTTAGCGACGAAAACAAATTTCATCACTAATTTAGCGACGAAAACAAATTTCATCGCTAATTTAGCGATGAAATATTAAATTTCGTCGCTAAATTTGCGATGAAAAAAATTTCATCGTAATTTTTGCAACGAAATAAAAAATTTCATTATAATTTTTGCGATAAAAAAAAATTCATCATAATTTTTGTGATGAAAAAAATATTTCATTGCAATTTTTGCGATGAAAAAAAAATTCATCGCAATTTTTGCGATGAAAAAAATTTCATCACAATTTTTGCGATGAAAAAAATTATCGTAAATTTTATGATGAAAGAAAAAATTTGTCTCTAAAAGAAAAATAAAAAAAATAAAATTTATGATAAAAAAATTATTTTTAGTGATAAAAATTTAGTTTGTCATAATTTTAGCGACGAAATAAAAAATTTCATCACAAAATATAATGAAAATTTAAATTTTAGGATCATCAAAATTTTTTAATTATTTTTTATGATAAAATTAATATTTCATCGCCAAATTAAATTATGGACAAAAAAATATTTTTTATTATTTTATCATGAAAGTACTTGTTTAAATATAAATTTTTATCAGATCAAATATATTTTACATAAAAATATATTAACACAATAAAAATATTCAAATTTCAAATAGCAATAAATTTCATACCATCATTGTCATATACAAAAATATGAGTTCATACACCATTTAAAATTTAAAAAAACTACAAACTATGTATCATCAGTGTCGTTGGCCTCGTTCCCTTCTCCAGGCATCGATCTTTGGTCTGATGTGTGTCGCAATAGTTGTGCTGAGGTGGCATCATACGGCTGTAGAGATGCTAACTCAGAGGCATCGATATTGAGCCATCCCACCATCGCAGTCACTATCCTCTCGAGCGTTTGACTATGATTCATCCAGTAAGTAATTTGATCCTACATCATGCTCATCAATGTCTTAACTGTCTCTAGCACCAAGGCATCGTCAGACCAGTCAGACGATGAACTGCAAATTTTTTTTGATCGCATGCTATGCCCAGATCCTAGCTGCCATCTGAAGATGACATCCAGGATCGCATCATCTGTCATCGAACAAACCTGCTGTGATCCAGCATCGCTGTCAGATCCAAACTCTCTCGTCATCTGCTTTCTCAATTGTAACATTTTTTCTTTCACAATAGACCAAATAACACCATAAATTTATTTCAAAGTCTTTAAAAGCATTAAAAATATAGAATAATGATACTTATATGACGCTGCCTCACCTCCTCGGTCACAAACTCGTCACTCTTGTTTTGATAGAATTTACCATAGGCGTCGACCCCGAATAGTCCCTATTCAAATAAAGAAAAAGAAGAAAAAGAAGATCAAAATAATTTAAATATTTAATAAAAACTTACAAAATACAATTGCAAATGTAGTTACTTACCATCCTCTTCATTCTCTGTACAAAAGAGGCACTTCCTTACGTGTGAATAGAATCAATGTTACTTCTATTCACCTTATTCGCCTCCGATCATCACTGCAAAATACATACAATTATAACTAATAAAGGATGTAACAATATCAAAATAACTTAAAACACTAAACATATCTGAAATGCCTCACCCTCAAAATGTCCGCATAACCACTGCCAATCATTATTAGACCCAACCCAATTTCTATAAGGCTGGGTCATAGGGTCAATCCCTTTTGCCTGCAGCTCATTGCAGTATTTATGAAGCCTACATTATCGATCTCTATATCTATTTTAGCCATTTTGAGAATACATACCGTCACTTGTTCGTCGGTGCAATCCTCAAAGTCAATATTATCCTACACATATGAACATTTATCATAACAAAAAGTAAATATATAGAATTATTCATATAATAAAGAATTATCCATATAATAAAAAATAATATGGATCATGTAATGATGTGCAAGATATTCGAAGTTAATTCTTACCTTGATGTGAGAGACTAGGGCATCGCGGTATCAAGGGGCTACATGCTTGAAACTTTCGACGGCCCACAAAAAATGATTTCATATATACATACTGATCTCGATTGTAATTATACTAGCCTCTGTGCCAACCGGATGATCCCAAAATATCTGTGCTTTCGGCTTTTTATTGTGCATATGCACGTATTTCTCCAAAACGAGGCCCCTACTAGGACTATGCACTGTGCATCGTTGCTGTGTTCCTGCATATGAAAATTCATGAAATGAACATATATCATTTACCAATGGATGTATATAACAAAAAAATATACATAGTTTATAAATTAATAAAGATGTACCTGCAGAGGGATGATGCTGCTATGCCATGACCTCCGGTTGGGCGGTCTCTGACTGAGCACTAGTCTGCTCTACAGACTCGAATAGCTGAGTCTCATCTAAATCCTCTGACTTGTCATGTAAAATGCTAAAGTGAGGATGTGTATCATCAAGTGAGGCCTGCTGTCTACCCCACGAACGTCTACGTCCAAGATCAGCCATGATGCTGCAATGATTAAAATAATTTAAATCAGCATGTAATAAAAAAACTCAAGTATTACATGATGTAACAAAAAAATAAATTAAATTATTTATTTATATTAATTATTATTCTCAGAATCTGAACTCATATCCATATAGTCATCCTCAGCAGGACTCATAGAAGGCATCGATCCTGAAGTGCTATCATCATTGTTGTTGATGAAGTCATCATCCATATGTGATTGTGATCCCAAATTATTATTGGATCATGTCCGTGCTCATGCCCTTACCGACGTTCCAACAATAGAAACATCCTCAGGTTCACAGTCATCTCTTTGTAATTATCCTATGTCGATCGTGTCATCTGGCATTAATATGTTATCTGGTGCTTGCATTTGATATGCTTCATTTTCAATAGTTGCATGGACTTCATTCTCTAGACCTTCATCGTTTGGATATGCAAAAAGTACGGAATCGAACAAATGTCTATGCTGAGCTCTTATTGCAACTCACCAAGGCTCTTTTATTTTGGTATCATCAATATACCATATTAGTCTTGCTTGCTTTGCAAAAATATAAGGATCACTTTCGTACCACATATGACTAGTGTGGACATTGACGAGTTGAGGGTCTATAACAATTAGCCTGTATCATCTTAAATCATACCATAGATACTTGAATAACATGACCTGCCGAAAACCACTATATCTCAGCTCTATAACCTCATGCAGAACACCAAAAAAATCTATTATTTCATCCTTATGCTCGCCCTCGCTTATTCTACAATTCTGCATGGTTCGATCGCAATCATAATTTTTCATTAAGAACCGCACACCATTGACTATGCATGCTGAATATATCGATACACGTCTATCAGATTTTCGTACAAGTGTGGCTTAGTCATCACTGATACAGTTAGGATTATCTATATGTAGCTGAGCTAGCTACAATTAAAAGAATAATAAGCAGGTTAAGTTTGACAAAATAAATACTATATAAACGAACCTTTAAATCATGATGAACATTAACATAACTTACCCGTTCGTCAAACCATGATGCGAATTGATTCCTATGTCATGCCGCTGCTAATGTAGGATTGATTCTTCTGAGTTCACTTTTGTGCTCACTAAAGTGATACAGTAATAATATGTATATTTTAATTTAGAGTTTACGAGTACGTACATTCATGCATATATCAACAAAAAAAAAATTAAATGTGTATACTCACATCATGTATGCTTCCACCTCCTCGCAATTATTTAGCACATACCAATATATGTCATTCATTTTCTGTGGTGTCAACATTCAAAAATCTTTCTTACCATATTGTCGGACAATATTGGAGAACACGGACAATCCATCGGTCAGAATATCGTCAACATCGATATTTCGTTGTGGCCTCGTAAATTTGGTCTCCACTCTTCGAAGGTACATAGAGCAGAATATCAGACATTCATTCATAACGTGTGCCTCTACTATGGAACCTTCAGGCCGTGCTTTGTTAGCGACGGCACTCTTGTATTCTCGCATCTCTCTATCCAATAAATTATCAATTGATATATATATATAATAAGAAATATAATAATGAATAATAAATATTACAATATCATGCAATTATCTTTCAATTGGATACATCCATCTGGTATGTACTAGCCCATCCAGTCTAGCCTCATGCAGAAGATGAACTGAAAGATGCACCATGATATCAAAGAAGACGGGAGGGAATGTCATCTCGAACTTACAGAGAGTAATGATAATCTTTTTCTCTAATATGTCAATCTGACTTCTCCTCAACGTCTTCGCACATAAGTTCCAAAAATAAGTTCCCAGATCAAGTAATGCATCGCACATATTATCTGACAACAATCTATGCAAATCAACTGGGAGTACATATTGTAGAGGCACATGGCAATCATGACTTTTCATCCCGATGATCTTCCCATCTTTTAGCTTGATGCACCATTTCAAGTTTGAGGCGTATCCATCAAGAAACCTCACTGATCTCAAATATGTGAGAAATTAATTTTTCTTTCTTTGGTTCAGTATATAACATGCTGTTGGTGCAAAAATCCACCGGCGTCGGAGAAGCTGGAGTCGAGAGAGTCGCGATCGCCGTCGAGACCTGCAAAGGAAGTCTAAACCAGAGTTGGGGGTGCTCCGACAAGATCCTCCGACGCTCAAGTCAGTTCTCTGCCTCAACAAGAATGGAGTGCTCGAACGAAAATTTTTGCAGAGTTTTGAGATAGAGATTAGAGCTTAGAGAATAACGTATCTGGGGTCCCATTTTTATAGGCGGAGGATGCAACAGACTGATAGCGACGTTTGTAACTGTCTGGTAGTGGGCCGTTCAAGGCTATAAGGAGTTTATTGCGGAGAGTAGTGGCATCAGGGGCTATTCAGGCCACGTAGAGCTTGTCGCGGGGAGTGGAGTAGTGTCTGTTGTCGCGACTTGCCAGAGAGTGGTGGAGCCACGCGAAATCCGTCACAGGAAGTGGAGCAGAGTCGTGGCCATTACTATGGCCTGTCAGAAAGTCCAGGTCGGTCGACCGAAGCTCGGTTGAGGTGTCCGGCAGAGAGAGGTAGCTCTCCATCTGAGAGGAGCTCGGATGTTGCTGGCGAGCCCTCCACCATTAGGTGCCTTGGGTGCTAGTATTGCAAGCGAGGGCCATTTGCTATAGGAGCTCGATCAGAGGCTTTCCGTAGACGAAGTTCGATTTCATGCAGAATTTGGTGGAAGGTCGACCGGCAGTGGATGTCGGATGACGCTGGAGAGGTTCATCCACTGGAGGGGTCTGGCTGCTGGAGTCCGTATGTCGTAGGAGTTCGACTAGAATCTATCCGTTACAGAAGTTTGGTCGGAGTCCAGTCTCTGTAGAAGTCCGGATGGGGATCATTTATCGAGGAAGCTTGGTCGAAGCCTGCCTGTAATAGAAGTTCGGAAGAAATTTGTTCATAATAGAAGCTCAGGTGGGGGCTTATAGTAGAAATCCGACGTGGATCGCTCGTAGTAGAAATTCAGAGCAGACTGCTTATAGTGGTAGCTCGGAGCAGGCTGCTTGTCGTGGGGGCCCGGAGTCCGGCCCTTGCCAGAATTCGGATGAGGCCCATCTGCGATAGGAGCTTGGGGCTGAAGTTCGGCTCCCGTAGGAGCTCGGACGAAGTCTACCTGCAGTCAGAGTTCAGGAAAGAAGTCCGGCTTCCGTAGGAGCTCGAATGAAGTCTACCTGCAGTCGGAGTTCAGAGCAGAAGTCCGGCTCTCGTAGGAGCCCGGATGAAATCCAGAAGGCGGTCGACCGTCGTAGAAACTTGGATGGAGTCCGTCCGTCGTGGAGATCTGCTGTTGGGAAAGTTCGGCCACTGACGAAGTTCTGGAAGAAATTTGGATTGGAGTCGATCGAATCCTATTGGAAAAGATCTGGAAGAGGTCCGGAGAACGGCTGACCATTGTAGGAGGTCGGCCGATAGTGGAATCCAGAGAGCACTTAGAGCAGCCTGATAGACGACTGAAGAAGCTTATCATTGGAGAAGCCCGGGAGATGCGGCGGAAGTTCGTCCATCAGGAGAATCCGATCGACACTTATGGAAGGAGCTGTGGGAGTTTATCCATCGGCAGAACTTGGGAACACTGTGGAAGTTTGACTGTCAGAGTAGTTTGGAAAGATGTTGCCCAAAGTCGAAAGTCGGTAGAGTCCCGAGAGGATCACTCCTGATACGAACTTCGGCTGGGGGGTGTCTTATACCCAACACCAGTCCCCCTACTTTCGAGTTCGAGTTTCGAATGAAGGAAGTATAGAGAAATTTTCACAGCCGAAGTTGCTCCTTGGAATTCTGCGCGTGATCGCCCTTAGATATTCTGATATTTAATGTGCGCGTGCCGGAGTCTTTTCAAATCGGAGCGATCCGAAGAGACTTTTCAAAATTTCTGTTGGAGCGTTGCTCTAAGTGCCATGCAATAATGGCCCCGTCAGCAGTCAACCATACGCCATGGTGAGTAGGACACCTGACAGGTATTGGTCGGCCTAGGGATATCCGTCGTCATGACTGTGCCAGGCCCTGTTGCCTATTTAAACCCACTCCTTCCCTCCAGGGACTTCACTTCACCAGAGAGTCTAGTTGGCACCCTTCTTCTATCTGAGAGTTCTGCCGCCCATCGGCATCCTTTTCGACTCTAGGCGTTCTTTGCATCAATCCCCGCCATCTCCGTCGGCTCCCCGCCTTCGTTGGGCCAGTCTAGGTTGGTCCTGAAACTTCTCTTGTCATTGTTGTTGTTCCTTCCTCTTCTTGCTTTGTTTGTTTAGCTTCCGAGGGTTTATTCGCAATCTTTCTCGATTTTTCGAGATTTTCTTTTCTCTTGTTGCAGGCACGGACGTAGAAGTTGCCCGGGCGGCCCTTGTCGTCGACGTCCCTTACGACGTCGAGCCTTCAGTCCCCCGAGCCTTTTCGAGGTGTTCTCCCGTCAGGGCTTCTGCTCCGGAGGTCCGTCTCGAGGGGATGCCAAGGATCGAGAGGAGGAGGAGAAGGGAAATGGTGGCCCGCAAGTTCAGCGGCTGCCGAGCTGCCACTGAAAGCTCCCACAGCTTCGAAGGGGACTCGAGGGAGAATTTCTTTAACAATAAGGATTTAATAACGAAACTAGCCGGTGGGTGCGTCCTGCCCAAGAATTTTGAAGTAGTCGAACGGGGCGACACCGGTCAAGGGGGTGGAGTTGCCATCATAAGCTGTGGTGGGCTTCTTGACGTTGTCGGGGTCGAGGGATCAGAGGCGGTCGGCACTGACGGTGGAACAGTAGAACTTGTTGCAAGGGCGGCGGAAGTAGCGCATGCCGACCTCGTCGAAGTACCTGGGATGGTAATTGTCGGAGAGAATATGGTGGTGGTGCATGCCTCCGGTGTTACCGCGGCCATCGGGGTGCTTTCGGTTCTTCTTGAAGCAGGTCGTCGTTACCGCCACGCCCCTTGGGTTCTATCCCGCTCTTTTCCTCTTAGGGTTAGGGTTTCGGCAATGGGATGGAATGAGGTGGAGGGTGAGAGCCGATGGGTTCACCATACGTACTGAAAAATACTGCTGAGAAAGATAGAACTGGAAGGAGAAGTCGAAAGCTTGAAGCGGTCTCTAATGTATTCTTTTCAGGTCTTGTCGTGTTGTTCTTCTTTCTTTGGCCTTCAGGGCTTTGTAACGTATGCCTTGTTAATCGAAATGAAAAAGAGATTTTTTGTTACCTTGTCCGCACTTTGTGTTAAATTATCATCCACCGAACTTCTTTTATTTTTTGTTTCGTTCGATGTCGATGTTGTCTGAAAGTTTCAGGTCGTCGCCACGTTGGTTTGCTTTTCTTGTCGTCTTTCTTTTTCGATCTTCAGGGCTTTGTAATGCATACTTAGCTAATGAAATGAAAAAAAAAATTTCGATTACCTCTTCTACTCATGTGTTGAGTTGTCGTTTGCCGAACTTCTTTCTGTTTTTGTCTTGCTCGACATCGATGTTGTTCGAAGGTACCCAATCATCATCGCATTGATCTGTCCATTTTGTTTATGGCCGCAGATTTGTCCGGGGCCACTTGAGTTTGACGCTTCCTTTCGAAGCTAGAGCTCGGGGGTCTGAACTTCTCGTCGTCTTGAGAAAGCCATCTTATCCTTGGCCTGTGTTGAGAGCCCTCTTGGAGACTGAGGATTTTTGATAAGAATCTCTGTCCTCACTGAGACGAGGCCCCCTGTATCTTTGACGTAATTTATTTTTCATTTGTCGCTGGTGTAGTCCATCGCGTTTCCTTCGCATCTCCCTCCTCTTTTTAAGGGTTCTCCCCAACTCTTTACGGGGTCGCGGGAGCGTAGAAGGGCCGTCGAGAAGGTTCGCTTTTTCTTATCAGGTCTTGAACGATCAGATCTTAGTTGGCGTCAGGACGAGGTTCTCCTCCTATTCCTGATGTAGTCGATTTCAGCTCAGGTTAGGACGAGGTTCTCCTCCTGTTCTTAACATGGCTGTGGGGGCACATATGGACGTTGCAGGATCTCTCTCCCCATCCAGTCTAAAAGTAATCGGGCCTTCGACTTTGCTCATGTTAGGGCGAGGTTCTCCTCCTGTCCCTAACATGGCTGTGGGGGCACATAAGGGCGTTGTAGGGCCTCTTCCCCCATCCGGTCTAAAAGTAACCGGGCCTTCGACTTTGCTCATGTTGGGGCGAGGTTCTCCTCCTGTCCCTAACATGGCTGTGGGGGCACATAAGGGCATTGTTGGGCCTCTCCCCCCATCCGGTCTAAAAGTAATCGGACCTTCGACTTTGCTCATGTTAGGGCGAGGTTCTCCTCCTGTCCCTAACATGGCTGTGGGGGCACATAAGGGCGTTGTTAGGCCTCTCCCCCCATCCGGTCTAAAAGTAACCGGGCCTTCGACTTTGCTCATGTTAGGATGAGGTTCTCCTCCTGTTTCTAACATGGTTTTGGGGGCACATAAGGGCCATTATATGGGCCTCTCCCCCCTTCCGATCTTAAAATAATCGGACTTCCAACTTTGCTCATGTTAGGACGAGGTTCTCCTCCTGTTCCTAACATGACTGTGGGGGCACATAAGGGCCGTTATATGGGTCTCTCCCTCCGTCCGGTCTTAAAATAATCGGACTTCCAACTTTGCTCATGTTAGGACGAGGTTCTCCTCCTGTTTCTAACATGGCTTTGTTTTGATTGTTTGAAGGGGTTATCCCCTATCGTTATGAGTCCATACCGAAAGGGAAAGATATGCAAATCTGAAAGGAATCTTGATTTAAAGCAAAGTCGTTAGTAATACATTTACAGATTTTTCAAGTCCCATGGTCATAGAAGGTCTGCTCCCCATCGAGGTCCTCCAGAGATGGAGTTGATGATCCTGATTGGAGGCCGATCTTCGGGCTGCTCTTCCCTCCTCGGTGGCTCAGGTTGTGGCAAGGCCCTTGGCCGATCCTCTCTACCCTCAGGCCGGTGTCGAATGAACCTGTCGAGCTGACCTCATCTGATGAGCTCTTTGATCTCGTCTCGGAGTTGAATGCATTCCTCTGTGTCATGGCTGTGGTCACGATGGTAGAGGCGGAACTTGTTAGGATTGCGCTTCCCGGGATGTGTGCACATCCTTTCCGGCCTTGGGAGCTACTCCCTGACCTCCATCAGTACTTGGGTTTTCGATGCATTGAGGGGGCATAGCTACGGAATCTTCCTGGGGATGAGCCCCACCGAACTCTACGGGAAGGAGTCTGGGCGTGCTTGTGCTCGGGAGGAGTCCGAGAACGTGGCCGAGCTTCACTCAGCCCTCTTTCAACTACGAGCTTGCTGGAGTCACCCACCTGCCGCTCCTTCGCGGCCTCCTCATCCTTCAACTTGAAGGCTTCCTCCGCTCGGGCATATCCTTCGGCCCGAGCCAGTAGATCGGCAAAGTCTCTGGGATACTTTTTTTCCAAGGAGAAGAGGAGGTCATTCTTTTGAAGGCCGCTCTTTAAGGCGGCCATTGCAACCGATTGGTCCAGGTTCCGGACCTCCAGGGCGGCGGTGTTGAAGCGGTTGACATAAGTTTGGATGGATTCTCTCTCCTTTTGCTTGATGTTAATGAGGGACTCCGAACCTCGCCGGGGACGCTGGCTGCTGACGAAATGAGCCACGAACTGGTGACTCATCTGGTCAAAGGAGAAGATTGTACCCGACTTCAGTGCTGAGTACCAGTTTCTTGCTGCTCCCTTCAAGGTAGATGAAAAAGCTCGACACAAGATGGCGTCTGACGTGTCATGGAGCAGCATCATGGTCCGAAAGGCCTCCAGATGGTCGACCGGATCTGAGATCCCGTCGTAGCTCTCGAATTGAGGGAGCTTGAAGTTTGGCAGGATGGGTTCCTGCATGACCATTTGAGAGAAAGGAGGGTCAGTACAGATGTCCTCACCGTAAGCGGGGAGAGCGTGGCGGAGTTCTTCGATCCGTCGGTTCATCTCCTGGAGCCTTCGATCCAAAAAATTCTTTCGACTACGGGTCTCGAGGGTCTTCTGGCAGAATGGAGGTAGAGATCTTCCAGGAGTAGAATCGTGATCTGACTGAGGGCTCTCCACCTTCGGATTCATCTTTCTGAGAAAGGCGGGGCGACTGGCCCAAGTGGCCCGTCCTACTGCCGGATTTTGGAGTTCCGACAATGTTCTCTCTAGTTGCACTGACGCCTGCGGCTGTTGCTGCTGCTGCATGGCCTGCACCACTTCAGTGAGGTCTCTGACCTGCTGAACCAGTAGGTCGAATTGCTCCATGCCAACTACTGTTGTCGGAGGAGGAGGAGGAGCCTGAAAAACTGGAGGTGAGGCCGGAGCCTGAGATCTGGCCATGGAGGCCGTGGATCGTCGGGTGGATGCTTTGCAGAGAGGCATCGGGCGAAGATCCAGTAGAGGAAGGAGAAGAGGATGTCAGAGAAGATGACTGGAGGTGGTCCCGTTGAGCACTCCTTTAAGAACAAGGGTACTGCGAAGACACAGGCCCTCCTTCTAGCGTCAATCCTGTTGGTGTAAAAATCCGTCGGCGTCGGAGAAGCTGGAGTCGAGGGAGTCGCAGTCGCCACTGGGACCTGCAAAGGAAGTCTAAACCAGAGTTTGGGGTGCTCCGGCAAGACCCTCCGATGCTCAAGTCAGTTCTCTGCCTCAACAAGAATGGAGTGCTCGAACGAAAATTTTTATAGAGTTTTGAGATAGAGATTAGAGCTTAGAGAATAACGTATTTGGGGTCCCCTTTTTATAGGCAGAGGATACAACAGATTGATAGCGACGTTTGTAACTGCCTGGTAGTGGGCCGTTCAAGGCCATAAAGAGTTTGTTGCGGAGAGTAGTGGCATTAGGGGCTATTCAGAGCTACGTGGAGCTTGTCGCGGGGAGTGGAGTAGTGTCTGTTGTCGCGACTTGCTAGAGAGTGGTGGAACCGCACGGAATCCATCACAGGAAGTGGAGCAGAGTCGTGGCCATTACTGTGGCCTGTCAGGGAGTCCAGGCCTGTCGGCCGAAGCTCGGTTGAGGTATCCGATAGAGAGAGGTAGCTCTCCATCTGAGAGGAGCTCGGATGTTGCTGGCGAGCCCTCCACCATTGGGTGCCTTGGGCGCTAGTATTGCAGGCGAGGGCCATTTGCTGTAGGAGCTCGATCAGAGGCTTTCCGTAGATGAAGTTTGGTTTCACGCAAAATTCGGTGGAAGGTCGACCAATAGTAGATGTCGGATGGCGCTGGAGAGGTTCATCCGCTGGAGGGGTCCGACTGCTGGAGTCCGTGTGTCGTAGGAGTTCGTCCGGAATCTATCCGCTACAGAAGTTCGATCGGAGTCCGATCTCCGTAGAAGTCTGGATGGGGATCATTTGTCGAGGAAGCTCGGCCAAAGCCTGCCTGTAATAGAGGTTCGGAAGGAATTCGTTCACAATAGAAGCTCAGGTGGAGGCTTACAGTAGAAATCCAACGTGGACCGCTCGTAGTAGAAATTCAGAGCAGACCGCTTGTAGTGGTAGCTCGGAGCAGGCCCCTTGTGGTGGGGGCCCGGAGTCCGGCCCTTGCCAGAATTCGGATGAGGCCCACCTGCGATAGGAGCTTGGGGCTGAAGTTCAGCTCTCGTAGGAGCTCGGATGAAGTCTACCTGCAATCGGAGTTCGGCGAAGAAGTTCGGTTCCCGTAAGAGCTCGGACGAAGCCTACCTGCAGTCGGAGTTCGGAGCAGAAGTCCAGCTCCCGTAGGAGTCCGGATGAAATTCAGAAGGCGGTCGACCACCATAGAAACTTGGATGGAGTCTGTCTGTCGTGGAGATTTGCTGTTGGGAAAGTTTGGCCACTGACGAAGTTCTGGAAGAAATTCGGATTGAGGTCGATCGAATCCTGTTGGAAAAGATCTGGAAGAGGTTCGGGGAACGGCTGACCATTGTAGGAGGTCGGCCGATAGTGGAATCCAGAGAGCACTTGGAGCAGCCTGATAGACGACTGAAGAAGCTTATCATTGGAGAAGCCCGGGAGATGCGGCGGAAGTTCGTCCGTCAGGGGAATCTGGTCGACACTTGTGGAAGGAGCTGTGGGAGTTTATCCGTCGGCAGAACTTGGGAACACTGTGGAAGTTCGACCATTGGAGTAGTTTGGGAAGATGTTGCCCAAAGTCGGAAGTCGGTAGAGTCCCGGGAGGATCACTTCTGATACAAACTTCGGCTAGGGGATATCTTATACCCAACACATGCCAATGGCTTCACCAGTCGATCCTCCTGTCGAATCACATGTAATTCTTTTCTAATCCGCATGTCCTCCAGGTCAAGACGAGCCTTCACGGTATCCTTCATTCTTCCTTTGATATTGAGGATAGTATAAAATATATTATCAAATATGTTCTTTTCAATATGCATAACGTCAAGATTGTGTCGAAGAAGAAGTATTTTTCAATATGGAAGATCGAACAACTTGCTCTTTTTTCTTCAATTTTTGATACTTGTTCGCACGCCTACTTGGCTAGCCAGATCTTTACCAAATATGATATCCTGTGGGTTGGATAGCTGATTTAAAATATTATCCATAGATCAGAACCTTGGCTGGGCACATCGTTCATGCTTGCCGTTGAACTTAAGACTTCTCCTCCATCTATGATCATCTGACAAGAAACGTCGATGGCCGGTGAAATAAATCTTTCCACGAATACGGTCTGATGTAATATCATCATTACAAGTTGGATATGTTTTATACACTTTTGTACACCATCCAAAAATATCATCATATACAAAAAAATTATTAACTGTCCAAAGCAGTACCGCATGCATGCGAAAGATGCCTCCTGCAATATGATCATACGTTTCACACCCTTCTTCCCACAAGTATTGCAACTCTTCGATCAATGGCTCTAAAAACATGTTGATGTCTCTTCCAAGACATGGGGACCCGGGATCAACAAAGCCAGCAGAGTAAAAAGTGATTTCATGCACTTCCAAGGCGGTAAATTATAAGGAAACACCATAATAGGCCACATACTGTATGTAGTGCTAAGATTACTATATGGATTAAATCCGTCTGTTGCCAACCCTAGCCTGACATTTTATGAATCAACTGCAAACCATGGATGTTCACGATCGAAATATTTTTATGCATCTCCATCTGATAGATGTCTCATGACATCATCATCAATGTTGTTTTCCTCCTTATGCCATCGCATGTCACAGGCAGTATGCTTTGACATGATCAATCAATGCAATAGTGGTGTAATCAGAAAGTACTACAAAACCTTGCACAATAATTTTTTTTTCTTTTTATTCTTACCATGACTTTCTTTCCATCTGCTTGAATGACAAATTGGATATGCTTGTAGATCTTTTTTATCCTTTCGAAACAAAACATAATCATTCGGACATGCATGTATCTTTTTACAGCGTAGGCCCAAGTCATCGACTCCCAACCCAAGTCCTTTCAATAATTTTTTAGCTTCATAATGACTTGACGGAAATTACTCTCTCTCAGGCAGTAGGTCCTTCAAAAAATTGAGCAACCAATTAAATGTGTTGTTTGATCACTTACCAAGTATCTTCATATATAATAACTTTATTACAACGGACAATAGAGAGTGCTTCTTACAACCAGGATAAACGTCACTTTGCACATCTCTTAATAGTCACTCGAATCTATCATTCACGGGCATGTTACTGTCCTCTTCAGCTTCTTATCTTGAATGGGATGCTGATGTTCTGCTCCTGCTTCCACATTTGCTTCAATTAACTCCGGATAAAGATCCTCCAAAATTTCTCTATCTTCTGCACCGAGTGTTTGCCTTTCATGACTGGATGATTCACCTACTGACGATAGATTTGTGGGACTCCTGGACAACATGCTTGAGCTAGTCAGCAAGTCTTCATCATGATAAGTCTATCTCTTGTAAGTTACATCTATACCGTGTTCGTATAAATAATTTTGAATGTCCGATAGGATATACCAAAATAAATTTCTACATCGACGATATGGACAACGAGCTTTCCCATCTTCTATAGTATGATTGGATGCCACATTCATGAAAGACGTCACACCCGTAATATACTCGGGATAGAACTTATCGCACAATGACATCCAACCACGATCCATGCCTACATGTTTATGATGCAAACTATACAATCAATCTTATGTAATAATAGTTGACTAATGCCTTATATCCCCTACCTATAGGGTGATGGTCTTATCCCATTCAGAAACGCAAGAATTTAATATTGCAATACATGTCTTCTACACCAAAAAAATTTAGGCAGTATTTTGGCACAGTTCCTCAGATACAGAAACACTAAAATTGTGCTATGTATTCAGAGAATATGACTGAAAATATTGACAAAACTCTCCGATGTAGAAGCACATGGTATGCAATATAAAATTCACCCACATACCCAAACTGTCCACAAGGATAATTTGAGGATAGTGTGTAGAGCATCAATATTTTTTTTTCATTAAAAGATAAATATTGGTTCATGCACGCTATCCTTGAACGAAAATTCTAAAGTTTATAAATTTGTTATGCTATAGTTAATATACTATTATTGTAATTATTTTTATTTTTAAATTATTTTCAGATCATGAACTATGCTTCAGAGTAGAACAACAAATAATCATACCTAACAACTAAAATCAATTAAAAAAGAAAAATAAAAATTTAAAAAATTATAAAAATTAAATAAAAATTAAATTTTTTGGCTTGATCTTCCCACTCTCCCGTGAATCCCACAGAGAGAGAGATGGATACCGAGATAAGAAGATGCCGGCAGCTGTGTAGCGACGGCAACGACGACGGCGACGGCAGTGACCTACAGGTGGATTGTGAGAGAGAGAGACAAAGAGACATAGCCAGAGAGAGCTAGAGAGCCGTATATACTAGGTGGACTGTGAGAGAGAGAGCCCGATGGACTTCAAAGAGGGATGATGGTGACGACGGCGCGGCGACGGCGACGGCCCTAAGGGAAGGAACAACTGTAAGAGAGGGAGTGAAGGAGAGAGAGAGAGAGAGAAAGTGAGGGAGGGAGAGGGAGAAATCGGAGAGGAAGATGATGGTGGTGGTGGAGGGAGGACGACGATGGTGGACTCGATCGGGGAGGGCTTCAACCCGATCATTGGCACGCTCGACCGGAGAGGGAGGACGACGATCGGCACGGTGGCATGGAGGGAGGACGACAGTCGGTACGGTGAAATGGAGGCATGACGTCGATCGGGGAGGGCTTCAAAGTGGCCGGTGGCATGCTCGACCGGAGAGGGAGGACGACGGCCAGCGCCAAGCTCGACTGGGGAGGGAGAAAGAGGATCGATGGCCACAGCATTAGAGAGCGAGAGAGATCGGCATGGTGGCATGGAGGGAGGATGCTGACCAGAGAGGGCTTCAACTCGATCGGTGGCACACTCGATCAAGGGGAGGACGATGGCTGGCGCCAAGCTCGATCGGGGAGGGAGGGAGGAAGAGGACCGGTGGCGGCGGCGAGAGAGAGTGAGAGTGAGAGGGCGACTCAGCCAGCATGGTGGCGTGAAGGGAGGATGCAAACCGACCGATGGTGCGCTCGATCGGGGAGAGAGGACAACGGCCGGTGCCGAGCTTGATCGGGGAGGGATAGGCATGTCGGTAGCGTGGGACACCGAGAGGGTCTCTCTTGCATTTTGAGATAAAATTTTGCCCTAAAATATTTTTTTTTGCCAACAAAATAATCTTTAGCGACGAAATAATTTCATCGTCAAAAATAAAATTTTTATCGCAAAAACTATTTTTTTGCAACAAAAATATTTTCATCGCAAGTGATTAATTTTTAGCGATAAAAAATTTATTTCGTCACAAATAATTTTAATTTTGATGACGAAAAATTTATTTCATCGCAAAAAAAATTAAAACTCTAGTGACGAAAAAAATTTTATCGTTAAAAATATACTTCTAGTAACGAAAATTAAAATTTCATCACAAAAGATTCAATTTTTTTCAACAAAATAACATTTAGTGACGAAATATTTTCATCATCAAATATAAAAAATTTTATCACAAAAATTATATTTTTTGCAATGAAAACTATTTCATCGCAAATAATCTAATTTTTAGCAACAAAATTATTTTTTCATTGCAAATAATTTTATTTTTGACGATGAAAAAATTATTTCGTTGTAAAAAAATAAAATTCTATCGACAAAAAAAAAAAATTCATCTTTAAAAATTTACTTCTAGCAACAAAAATTATAATTTCATCATAAAAAATTTAATTTTTTATGTTGAAAATTTTTTTTGATTGCAAATACTTAATTTTTGGTAACGAAATTTTTTTCATCATAAAAACATATTTACGATGAAAAATATTTTTATTGTTAAAAATTAGATTTCTTGTAGTGATGGATGTATACTTAGTTCCATGTGGTTATGTATTATGTAGATTGTAGTTGTTTATATAGGATTTAGTTAACTCAAATAATATCTCCTGATTAATTTTTCTGGATATCACGAACTATTGCACAAATTGCTCGTAGGGCTGGTCTGACAAAAATAGTTGACAATAGAAGATCTAGTTAGCAGGTAGATCTATTAATATTACTGCAAATTAAAATCTAATATTTTTTGAAAAAACAATTCCTTTTAAAGGTACTAACTAGCTAGTGAGTTGATCAAGTATTTTATGTTGGTGCGCAGAAGGCTTCGCATGGTGTCCTCTCTCAAATTCAGTTAGGCTTCCAACCCCCTTTTTTTTCTTAAAAAAATATATTTGTTATGTTTGGATTTGAACATTTCTCGAATCTAAAACTACCTAGAAATCTGAGCTCAAAGGAAATAAAAAATACATAATCCTTTTATTATACTCATAAACCCTCAATATAGGGTAATCAAAATTGAATTCAAGTCTTTGATGCAGTCACAGACAAAAAAAAAAAAGGAAACTTTGTGAACTTGTGAGATTTCCAAATGAATGAAAGGGTGAACTCAATAGTGGGATTGACATAATGCTACTGGATTAATTACAAAGAAAAGATTGCGAAGGTGAAAGAGACGAGACAAAAAGATAATTATAAAAAAGGATATGGTAACATTGTTTTACAATTACTTTTCACTATCGCTTTTTCAAGATAATGGTTACAAATAGAGGATACACGTAACATTTTCATTTTACACAGAGAAAATTATAACCTGTTAGAATCAATCAATCTATTACTTCAGTCCAAAAGATTCCAGTCATATGCTTCTCTTACAATAGTAACAAAAAACTGCTGCAGAGGAAGAAGAAATTATATCCTACATTATGTAGTCGTGCATAATATCAATCATAATTACTCGTTTCTACGATGATGTGTCGAGATGCTTTTTTTGATGAATAGGATCTTAAAAATAAATGGCTCTAATTGGTAGCATGCACGATCAAGTGGTGCATGCGGTGTAGATTATAATTTCTGATAAATGAGGGCTATTATGGTGAGACATGGCCAACGTTAATAGCCATGACGAGCTGCTTGCCTCAAAAAGCTTTACCGTGTCTGGAAGACCTGCGGAACAGGGTCCACTAATTTTCACCGAAGGTACAACCACACGGGGATTATAATCGAACCCCCCTTCCTTTTCGGTCACCATATAGCCCGTGCCACAGCTGGAGATCCTGGATCCGGTTACCTCCCCCTCCTCCCACCCTCTACAATATCTCCCACTTCTTATCTTCTTCTCTTTCTTCTTTGCATGGGAGCAAGAAGCTGTAACGCGAGCCTCTTCATGCCTTTCCACAGCTTTCTTGAACTTTTATCTCAGCCAAGGTGAGCTTAATTGAGAAAGAAAGTTCAGGAAAGCTGTGGGAATGCATGGAGAGGCTGGAAGAATTGGGGCACGATCCCAAATGGTAAATGATGCTTGTAATGTGCTTAGATTTTCCCTTGATTTCTTACCATAGAACTTTGGAAGATAATTACCCCTTTATTTTTATAGCATGCTTGTGAGCTTCCTTAGGTATGCTACATGGTTGGGATATGGCTAATTTGTCTCTAATTCAAAATTATGTTGCATAAAAGAGTCACTCAGATAGTTTGAAGCTTTTTAATTACTTGGTCCATCTATGACATGTTATACATGTGTTGTGGTTTGAAAGATTCAACAGAGAAGCCCGATGATGGCGAAATGAACTCTTAAATTTCTCATGTATGAAATTGTTGGCAGCAGAAAGTGTTCAAGGTGAATTTGAGTTAGAATTATGCTGACATTATGCTGGCATGAAATGTCATGAATTTTTTTTTTTTCCTTTCTTTGTTTGGTAGAATCGGAGGCCATAGCTTAAAAATCTAGGGGAGAAAAGATACATTGTAATTTATCAGCTTGTAACAAAAGAGAAAAATGGGGATGAGATGTTGGGGAGGAAGATGATCCAGATTAACTCCACTGCCACATAAATGGGTTTGCTTTCCTACATGTGTGTGATGCCTGCAAGAATTCCACCTCGCTTTCATGCTCAATATTATATCCTGGAGAAGTAGATTAGAATCATGTGCAAATGAATTCAGATTTTTATCCATTAAATTGCAGTTCCTGAATGTCATGATTTGAAATTACACAAATTATAATTTAACTATAATCTTGTACAGAAGACTATTTTTCAAGGTCATTTCTTGGAATTTAATTTGGAAAACTAGATCATTTTTATCTATCTTTTTATTTATTTTGCTCTACATATAGGTTTACCCAAATTAAAATTTGTGATTTTTTATTAACACCCAACATGTGGTTGTCGCTTCCATATTGTATTGCACTCACTTCATGTGACAGCACCCTTGTCTTTTTGATGCTACAACATGATCTACCTTTTTCTATTGGATCCTACACGTTGTGGGCCTTGTTTTGCCCTAGATGCAGAATTTTCATGCAATTTTACTATATAGAACATGCCTATCCTATAACAATAATTTACTGAATGCTATAAATTATGGAGATTCTGTGAGGATGCAGTGGTTTTCCTTCTAGTTAGGAATTCACTTCGGGTTGTGCTCAACATGATAACAACCAGTGGGATTAGATTGACCTATAACACAATCCACTCTGATCCAATTTCACTAAATCCAACAAATAAATAAACTAATAAATGACAACAATGCTTCATTTAAAAGACCTATATATACTTCATTTAGCTATGTATATAATTCTATTTACTTGCATAAGTAAATAGAAATAAAATTGTTAAGTATTGCTCATCTAACAAAATTCTCTCATCCTAAAATTAGTAAGTTTTACTAATCTTATACACCATCATTTAATTGAGTGATGCATAGAAAATGTGATAATAGTTATTGCAAAACTATCTAACACAATTAAAGCTAAGAAAAGTGAAAATGTAAGTAGTGCAAAAAAAAAAAAAAAAAAAGTTAACAATTTCAAGTCCTCTTTGAGATAGCAACCATAACAAAAAAAAAAAAAAAAAAAACTCTATGAGTTGTTGAAAAATTTTAATTCATTCATGATTTTTCTTGGGCTAATGATTTTACAAAATTGTACTTGTATAATTGAACAAATCAGATAATTTTTGATTTTTTCACAAATTATTCAACTTATGATTGTATAATATTCATGACTAATTCTAGTTGTAATCAAAGGTTTTTTTAATAAAAAGATGATATGTTTTCCCCAATTTTGAATCTTTAAGTCTCGCTAAATAGCTTAAAACACATAAATTATTATGACTCTAATAATAGCCTTTTTCCACCATCGTTTATCGTCCAATCATCATCATCTTTTTCCTCAAATATGGTCACATGGTTTAGAATTGGGGGCTTGCGAGCCATTACATAGTCATATACTTGCAAGAATTCTCATCAAATAAATCTTCATTAACCAACCTAGCACTAATCCTATCACAAAAAAAAATCAAGATCAAAGAATATGATCCCACTACATAAAGGATCTAGCAACTGAAAACAACCCCCTTATAGATCTTAGACGTTGAGTTGAAAGTGAGGGTCATCGGACTCACCTACACTTACATTAAATGAGGTCGCCAACAAGATGGAATTTGAGAAAGTTATAGAGGAAGATGAGGAAAGAAGGAGGTCAGCCAAGAAGGTTGTTGACACTATTGCCGTAGAGGAGGAGCCTAACAGTGGAGGGCTACTCTCCAATGATCAAGCATGCCATACTTTCCAAAAATCAGGAGCTATGAAACCCTAGATTAATTGAGGTTCGGGGGATAGGGGATAAAGCAAGAAGAGAGAAGAGTACTATACAAGAGAGAGAGGGGAGAGGAAAATTTTTCTATCAAGCATTAAGCATCACTCTCAAATCTTGTCTTTTTTCTTCTCTTTCAAAACATCAAAAGTTATAATTGGATACACGTTTGAGATTGCCATTTATATCTAGTTTGAAGTATATTACTATGGATTTTAATAGCAATATGGCTATAATTGTCTAAAAAACATATTACAAATGGATGTAAAATAGGATCTCTAAGAACTAACATCAAATTCATATATATCATATAGTTAATAATACTTGTAATTATTCTTTTTTATTACACGGTGAGGAAGGTTGAATGCTTCCATTAAACATATAGAATCATTTTAGACAATTCATGCAGGATTACCAAAACTGAACAACCAAAGCCTGGCACTATTTGTTTTCGGAAGTACTGTAGATTATTTTTCTTGGAGTGTGAAAAGGTAATAGATTATTATTTGACCCATAAAGAGAATGAATACAATGCTATAGAGAGTATTACTACATAAAGTCACTTATCATCCATTTGTTCTTTGAAATGTTATACTTGCATGAATTATCAATTCTTTTTTTCCTAACATATATTTAATGCTGCAAATGACAACATATCTTGTGTTTCATGCTCAGGAAATGTGTATGAAGGAAAATATGACCCTACTTTGTTGACAAGAAGGCTGCGCTGATCTCTATTGTCACTCTAGTCTCTTGTCAATTGTCCAATCTCATGAAAAAGGCATTGCCTCATTTTTCCTCTTCAACTGCCATTCCAAACCATGTAGTGTCAAAAGTTTGGTGCCTTTTGTCTATACCGCTTGGATATCTATACCGGCAGTCATGTCCTGCATGGTGAAGGGGGGACACAAAGCAATTATTTTTTCTTCTTTTTGCTGGAAAGAATGCAGAGGCATCAAAGTAATTTTATTTGCGAGCAGAAGTAGGTTGAGGATGAAGTGACCAATGGATACATGCTGTAAAATTGGTCCACCATACACAATGTTCACTCTTCTATGTTATATTCACCAACTCTTGTGCAGTGCCGCATTGGTGGACTAGTCAAAAAAGAAGAATAGATATTGGCTACATAAATATTTTTCCTAGAAAATTTTATGATACACTACACCCTATCATTGTTATGAAATAATCATTTAACAATTGCACTGATTAGCCACTTCTAACTACTGAACAACTAAATTTGTCCTGGAATTCATTGCTTAATTTAAGAAAGATTTTTTCTAATCCAATAAACAAGCTACATCACAATGCAAGTAAATCAATATGCATATTTGGATTAACAACAATAATTATAAAATATATTCTTGTACAGAATAATTGTAAAGACATCAGATGTATTCTTTAATTCCCCTTAATGATTTATTTAGAGGATCCTAATTATATTAAAAATTGGTAGAAGTTGGTATACTCTTTCACTAAAGTCAGATTGTATAGGTAAGTTAAAATTTTCTATCCCTACTATCGATTGAGCATGTAACTGTGCCTTTATTTTTTTTTTTTCTTTTGTTTTTCCTCACGGGTAAGCTATGGACTCTTACATGAATGTTGATTCAGCTGAATGTAAAGAATGTCACTATGTTGTGAACACATGGATGTCATACTTTTGCTGAAAAAGAGTATGTGCTGATGTCCTCTTTATCTTGCCGATCCTGAAAGCGGCAATGGTCTTCTGGTGCTTCAATGGTACTGGAGTGATGTACTCACTCAATGTGGTGGGGAGTGGCTTAACCTTACATCCAAATCAAATATTCTTCAATGGAGAGAGGATCCTTTGGATCCGCCCAGAGGAGGCAGCTTCGCCGGTGTCCCCCATCTTTCTTTTTTGTTATAAAAAAAAAAAAAATACACTAAACCTACACTATGACTTCTCCTATTAGTGGGATCCAAGTAAAGTGCAATTCATAGTACGTCTTACTTCAAGTGTTAAAATATCCTGGTTATCAAAAATCTTTGCTTCAATAGGTATATGTCAAATTATTGTGAATTGGACCCTTCGATAGGTATATGTCAAATTATTGTGAATTCGACCCTTGCTTGTAAAGGTGACTTTCAGCATGCAAGAATATAAAGAAAGTTGTCTTCTTACCCAAAAAAAAAATGAAAGTTGTCTGGCGTGAAGACTAAATACTTTGCTGAATTGTTAGTACGAAAAGAATCAGATTTGTATAGGCAATTTATATTCCTATTTATGTAATAATATCTTTAAGCAATATAATCTTTTGAACTTCCATGGTCATGATGGGAACTATCAGTCTTTTAAGTATCTAATAGTTCATAAATGATTTAATTTTGTCAAAAAAATGCAAACCATGTTACTTATACTCTGATTCAATAACAAAATTCTTAAAAAAAAAGATTCATCAACAATAATCTATAGGTATATACCATAAATTTTTAGCTATTTTTTATGGCTTTAACAACTTTGTTCCATCTAATTAAGGTTTTTTTCTCACAAATATAGTTGACATTAAGAATGACAGATGCGCGCTTGACTCTAGAACTATCTATGACCAAGGGATAAATATTTTCTTGCATTTGTCAAGCATATTTTTTTCAAATTTGAAAACTAAATATGATTTATACATAAGACTACAAGCAACCTTGAACCATATTAATATTTCTAATTAATAATTATATCTTTATAGTTATTAAATTTTAAAAAAATTATAGAAACACCTCCTCAATTTTAATCCTATTTCACTTACACTGTCTGTATTTTAAAATATGTCAAATAGATTTTTCTATTTAATCAAGTGCATCAATGTGGCTCCACCGTCTATCTTCGTTAATAGAATGGTATCACATGATCTTGACATGATATCTTATTTTTATGAAATGGCAATAGTATTTCGGTTGCTAGTAGAGTGTTAGCCATAGCACCAAAAATGTCAAAGCATGTGCCTCATGTGATCCAATATTTTGGATGCCAATTATCCTAAATAAAAAAGAAAGCAAAATAAAATATAAAATCAAACCATGTGGAGAGAAGAAATCTTCGATCAAGCCACAAGTAAAGAAGAAGAAATCTTCAATCAAGCCATGAGTGAAGAAGAAGAAATCCAAAAAAGAAAGAGAGGATTGTAGAGGGAGAAGGAGACCATAGAGGGTTCTCAATCAAGTTCTTCCATTTATTCCTTACGAACTATTGATTTTTGCCATTATGGAACCAAATCGCCTTTGAGGACCATCTGGACCATTGAAAATCATGGCTGGCATTTCTTTAGATATGGGATGTATGAGGTATATTGCCATTCACTACTATAAGAAAGGGCTACAATAGCGGTTCACAGCTGTTGCCATAGTCAAAAAAATTACTATCATAGCTTACCGCAGTGATTTCGAAATTGCTATCACTGTCGCCACCATAGCCAAAAAAATCACTGCCATAGCCTACGACAGTGGTTCTAAAGTCGCTACCACTATCGCCGTCGCCATAGGTCTATGACAGTGATTATTGCAGCGGTTAATATAACCATTACCATATTCTACGTATAGCAATAGTTATTTAACTACTGCTATAGCTTATAATATAGCAACGGTTTTCCAACCACTGCTATAGAGGCTATCGCAGTGATTAGGTAACCACTGCTATAGCATCTATAGCAGCGGTTATTCAACCGCTGCCATAGCTTCTATAGCAGTGGTTAGACAAACGCCGTTTTAAAATATATAACAATAGTTAAAAAATCACTGTCATAAACTACGGCAGTGGTTGTGCAACCACTGCTATAAATCTATGAAAGTGGTTTGTCAACCGCTACCATAGATCTATGACAGCGGTTGGCACGGAATCACTATTGGATTTGTGTCCTAGAAGTCAATTGTTGGCTGACACATTATGTAATTCTTGGACTTGTACTTATAATTTTATTATTATCAATAAAGAGCTTTTTCTTTCCAATCATGTTTATATGTCCATGATTTATCTTAAAAATTAATAAAGATGATTTTTGTATATTCTTAAAAAATTAAGAATTTGAGACATACATTAATTAGTGGTTAATTTTTAAATACTTTCGATCAATGGATCGTCACGGAGGACAGTGATCATTCTATTTGAGATCGATGTATGATTCACCTTCCTTGTGGACAGATGAGTCTCGGATCTGTGGTGTAGAGACACTTGGGGTGAAGGTGCAAGTGATTGTTAGAGAATAACTTGCATTGAACGTGACTAACACGAGAACCACATAGATATCTACTTACTCGTCAGTGATCTTCTCGATGCTACAGTAATATGAGTGGTCTTTTGACCTACAGTGTCATTGGCTATTCGCTGTGAGGCTACTGGGTTTGACTGCATGTTCTCCTGGTCTCTAGCCATTTGGATCCTTACAGTGTATGTTGGCTTCAGTAGGTTCAAGTTCACTGTTTGAAGTAGGATGCACCTAGATAGCATCTATCGATCTTGATAGAAAAGGAGAAGTCCTATGCAATTTGTGAGACTGAGTTTAAAAAGTCTTTGGCCAAAGTAAGTGTGAATACTGAAAAAGAGTTTTCATGAGATTCATAAATAAATTTGAGTCGAGCTAATCTAGTATATGACTGATGATGGAGTCTGACGAGCTCTCCATTACCTCCGTCAAGTCGAAACTTGCGATAGAAGGACTGAATCATACGATAACTGTACCTAAGAGTTCATACTTTTATCTTACTGGATTGCTACTATATACTGCTAGATGTCATTGGTGGATTGTGAGACTCATCGGACGTCATCTTGATGATCGATGACCCTCGAAGGCTGGAATTGAAAATATTTCAATCCATCGAAAAGAGTTTCGATGATATCGTGATAGAGATCACAATATATCTCACTATCAGATAGAATAAAATCTATGAGGTCACACATTAAGGGATTTAATTCGAATTTATCAATTGGGCTTATAAAGTTTCAATTGGGTTAGTATTTATTGAAATCCTATTAGGTTTATGAGAACCATGCTAGCATATGGTTAAACTTATTCTTCTCTAGACTTTAATTTGATCAAATTCATAGCTTTGAACCTAATCTAAATTTATTTGAGTTTAATCAGGCTCTTAATTGTGAGCCCAAGAAGATTTGATTAAGTCAATTAGTTGGCATAGTTATCCTATATTATCTCTTCTTTATCTCCTAATTATCTCTAAGTATGCATGTGGAATTGATGGAAGAATATATGGTGCATCTTTTTCTTTTTGAAAATTATTGGGTGCCATATCCTAGAGGGACCCACCCCCTCTTATATGTCATGACATGGAGGAGAGAGAGTGGGATCCACGCTCCATCTCTTTTGGCTAGAGATTCCTTTGTGGGGGGCGCCAACCACCTGACATGTATTCCATGGATACCTGTTGTACATACTTAAAAGGACTGATTAATTACTATTTATATTTGATTTTATTTGGCATAAATCAGATTTAAAAGATAGAAGATTCTTATGAGATAAGAATCTACCTTTTTAAGTTGATAGGATTCCTAATATGTGTCAGGGTTTGTGTCTATTTAAAGGGAGGCTTCTAGGGTTTCAAGATTGATTGATTTTTAATCAAGAAAAATTCCTCTCTCCCTCTCCATGCCTCCTCTTCTTCTTTTTCTTCCTTTCCACACCCAAAAGTTGGGTGCATCCCTTCCACACACTAAGAAGCAAGGGTTGCTGATTTAGAGATTGAAGATCGAGGAGAGAAAGAAAAGGCTACAGATCAAAGGAGTTGGTTTTGCAATTGAGATCAAAAGAGTTGATCAAAGTCTTCAAGATCAAGATTCTTCTTGAGAAGAAAAAATTTGAGATATATCCCGGTGGATACCCGTAGAGGTCAAACATATGTGCGGCTTAACCTTCTACGAATTTGAGATCATCAATAGCGGTGAATTTCTACCCACACAAAGGTAATGAGATCTGATCTCATAAAATTTTTTTAAATTTTAGATTGATAATATGTGCTTTTTCTAAGCTTGGATAGGTTTAGATCTAATATCTAGCATGTGGGATTAAAGGGTTTAATCCATTTTATTTTTTCACTGTCTGTTTTCAAATTTTTAAAATCTACACATACTGTCTATCCAATTTTTTAACAGTAGTATCAAAGCCACAGGTTTTGAAAACACATATGATCTAGTTTTTAGATTAGATCTGAAAGTCTTTATGATTTAAAATTAATTTTATACTGATATAAGGTTGTCCTGATATAAGGTTTATCCTCTATACTGCAAAAGTTGTCCTAGCACAAGATTGATCGATTTTAAAAATTATTTTTAAAAAAATTAAATTAAATATTTTAGATCTAAAAATTAACATATGTGATATGTTTAATTTATATTTATATCTGAAATTAGAATGATTAAAAGTTCACATCAAACTAATATAAGTTTGTCCTGATATAGGGTTTACCCCCTATATTGTAAAGGTTATCATAGTTTGATGTAAATTAATTTTCGAAAAGGTATTTTCAAAATATTTTGATCATTATTTTAGATCTTATTTTATACATATTTGATATGTGTAAATTTAGTTTTAGATCTGAAATTAATGTATATGTGATGCATATTTGATTTAGATATGAAACTACATATATTCGATATATGAGACTAGGTTTAGATCTCAAACAGTTTCAAGATCATAAGCTATTAATTGTATGTAATGAAACATAATCTAAAAATTATTTTTAGATCTAAAATTATATTATTGTATGTGGGTATGGGTTGAACAAATTAGGTCTAAGTGAACAAACTACAATTAAGGTCTAATTGATTAGATCAGGCTAGAATCCATCTTTGATTTTGAGCAGTTGATTGAACCTAATCGATGGATGATTAGGATTAGATAAAAGGGGCTCAAAATCGACTTTAGTTGTAGTTAGTCTCATCGATTCATATTTTGATGTGAGTTGATTGACTTAAGATCGAATTTGGCTCAATGGTTCGAGTTCATCTCAATAGGTTAATCTAATCGATTCAAATCGATCAATTTAGTATCTAAGACAAGTATTTAGATGATGGTTATTTAATTCATTCTATTGTCTGATCTAATCAATTTTGATTGGTATCTAAGGAAAGCAATGGGGAGACCCCCACACATCTTAACTTATCTGACCATTTTGGGAGATTCAGTTTCATGTTAGGTTACTTGTTGACTTGAGTTCACCCATGCCAACTAGGATGGTTAGGCATATTGATGTGCTGACCTGATTTAATCAGTCGGATATCAGCTCTGCTGATTTAGAAGAGACCTAAACCCAAATCTCTTTATTAAATATTAAGTCTAGAGGTCTTTCATCATTGTAGAAATATGGATACCTTCCTGGCATTGATCGTTCTTGACTGATTATAGTGGTTCGGTTGCATCGAGAAGGTATAACCACTCTATTGACATTTGATATCCTGAGATAGAGATGGGGTTGGGCCCAATAATTGTTAGGTGAGGGTCTCAATGATGGCTTTACGTCCGCTGGTGAACGATGGGTCTGACTTAACTAAGAAATGTGTCAATAACTACTAGGTGAGGCCATAGGACTTAGAGACAAAGTCCACTGCATCTTGCTTAGTAAAGCAATGGATAGAGTGTTGTCCATTTATCGGTTTGTTCTCATCAATAACTGTTAGGTGAGATGTGTATAGATTAATGAGATTGCAGTACCCACTTAAAATCGATCGCGTATAGATTTTTGTTTCTCCATCCAGGGAGTGTGGGAGATTCGAAAAAATAGTGAGAGCCTTTGTTTATTTTTAAAATTTTTAGAATAAATATTTTTATAAGTATAAAATCTAATTAAAAACTGTTCTCTCTGCAGATAACTATGTCGAGTTCAAACTCCTTAGTCTGAATCCTTGATACAAATAGGTTGATCAGTACCAATTACAAAGACTGGCTCCAAAATTTAAGAATTATTCTCAATTTCAAAAAACTCACCCATGACTTCAACCAAGAAGCGCCTGCATTATCTGCTCGTCCATCCGCTGATCAACGAGCTACACTTGAGAAGTGGATGGATGAAGATAACAAGACAAAGTGCTATATCTTAGCATCCATGTCCAATGATCTTCAGCAACAGCATGAAGATATGAGAACTGTCAGGGAGATGCAGGTTTACCTGCAAGAGTTGTATGGTGAATAGAGTCTCACGGCTCACTTTAAGATCTCTAGGAGATTTTTTAGAGCGAAGATGCATGATGGACAGGCCGTCAATGATCATTGTTTGATAATGATCAAGGACATAGAGGAGCTTCAGAAACTCGGGATGAATATGAACAAGAAATTACAGGTGGATCTGATCCTCCAATCTCTTTCTGATTCATATGGACAGTTCATCATAATTATTGAATATGCTGATGACTGCAGAGGGCACCTTGAAAAGTTCAAGGGGCACAATTCTAACTATAGAGCGGGCTTCCTCCAAAAGGAAGTCTTCTTTCAAGAAAAAAAAAAGTCTGTAAAAAAGTAGAAAAATGAGGTCAAGCCCAAGAAACAGGTTTCGAAGAAGGCCGACGATAAAGAAAAATATTTTCATTACAATATCGAAGGCCACTGAAGAAGTAACTGTCCGGCCTACCTGGCAACTATCAAGAGCAGGAAGAAGGATGTGCCTTCTGAACGTACGTCTGAGTTGTTCGTTATTGAAAATAATCTAACAGTTTTTTCTTCTTCTAGTTGGATTCTTGATTCTGATTCAAGTGCTCATTTGTGCACTTCAATGCAGGATCTTGAAGAAGTTAGGGGACTGAGGGAAGGAGAGATCACTCTCCAACTTGGCTATGGAGTAAGGATTGTTGCTGTGGCCGTCGGAACCTACTCTCTGCGACTACCATTAAAATTTAGTTTGCTTTTGAAAGACTGTTTCTATGTACCTGTAGCTAGTAGAAATTTGATTTCTATCTCTGTACTGGCACAGGATAATTATAATTTTTATTTCAATAAAGACATGTGTTCTATTTATTTTAAAAATAAATTTGTGGCACATGCTTTCTTGATTGACGGTCTTTACTATTTGCATACGGATGCAAGTATAAATATTAATGAGTAAATAGTGAATGCCATAGGGTCTAAGAGATCTAGAGATAGGATCAGCCAAAAGTATCTGTGGCATCTTAGGCTAGGCCATATTGGAGAAGACAGACTCATCAAACTGGAGAAAGATGGTCTTCTTGGATCATTGACTTTTGAATCTTATCCAGTCTGTGAATCGTATCTTCAAAGAAAAATGGTCAAGCTGCCCTTTGTGGGATAAGAAAAAAGGCCACTGAGATATTAGCCTTGGTACACACTAACGTGTGTGGCCCATTTGATGTATGAGCCAGGGGTGGCTATATCTACTTCATAATATTTACTGATGATTATTTACGGTATGGGCTCGTGTATCTGATGCACCAAAAGTCTGAAGCTTTTGAAAAGTTCATAGAATTCAAACATAAAGTAGAAAAACAAACCGAAAAATCCATAAAGGTTCTTTGATTAGATCGAGGAGAGGAATACCTTAGTCAAAAATTTTGGACCTATCTCAAAGATAATAGCAAAGTCTCATAGTGGACACCTTCAGGGATGCCTCAACTCAATGGGGTATCTGAAAGGAGGAATCAAATCCTATTAGATATGGCTCGGTCCATGATGAGCTTCACAGACCTTCCTGACTTTCTCTGGGGACATGCTTTGCTTTCTGCGATTCATCTCTTGAATCAAATTCTCTCTAAATCCATTCTTACCACACCATATGAATTATGAGATGGTAAGAAGCCAACTCTTGGGTACCTCAAGATTTGAGGATATCCGGTCCATGTCAAGCGACAGTAGATGGACAAGTTAGAAGCTAGGTCCTTTAGGACTCGTTTTATAGGATATCCTAAGGAAACTATGGGATACTACTTCTATCTTTCTGAGGATCACAATATGATTGTGAGCCGCCATGCCGTCTTCTTGGAAAAGGAGTTTATCCAAGATGGAGATAGTGGAAGGAAGATTGAGCTCGAAGAGAAAGTCTCTGAAGAGCATCAAGTCCAAGGATCTGAACCCAATAATGAGCCAGTAGATGTGATACCTCCTCTATCTCGTAAATCAAGTAGGATCTCCCATCCTCCTGAAAGATACTTAGGCATTCTTACAAAAAATTTAGAAGAAATATTCCTTGTGAGAGATAGAGACATTAAGAATGATACCAAAACCTATGATGAGGCAATGTTAGATGTAGACTCTGAGAAATGGATGGATGCAATGAAGTCAAAAATTGACTCTATGCATTCTAACCAAGTTTAATCCTTAATAGATCCACTTGAAGGTATTATACCTATTGGGTGTAAATGGATTTACAAAAGGAAGATTGGCTCGGATGGTAAGGTAGAGACCTATAAGGCAAGGCTAGTTGCGAAAAGTTATAGTCAATGTGAAGGTATTGACTATTATGAAATCTTTTCATCTGTAGCCATGCTGAAATCCATCCGTGCTCTGCTTGCGATAGTAGTATTTCATGATTATAAAATCTGACAGATGGATATGAAAACTGTCTTCCTAAATGGATATCTTGAAGAAGATATTTATATGGAGCAGCCTCTGAGTTTCACATCCAGTGATAGTGATCACAAGGTCTGCAAGCTACAAAGATCCATATATGGACTCAAGCAAGCATCTCGGAATTGGAACACTTGCTTCAATGATGTGATCAAAATGTCTGATTTCATCAAAAATAAAGAGGAGCAGTGTATGTACAAAAAGGTCAGTAGGAGTGCTGTCACATTCTTTGTATTATATGTGGATAACATCTTCCTGATTGTGAATGATATTCCCATGCTGACGTCGGTCAAAGTATGGTTGTTGAAAGAGTTCGTCATGAAAGATCTAAGAGAAGCTTCCTACATTCTTGATATAAAAGTCTATAGAGATAGATCCAAGAGAATGATAAGACTCTTACAGTATATGTACATAGAGGAGGTGCTGAAGAGGTTCAGCATGAAAAACTCCAAGAGGGATCTTTTGCCCCTTAGACATGGCATTCATCTCTCCAAGAAGATATGCCCTGACACACCTGAGGAGATCCAGTGCATGAGCAAGATCCCTTATGCTTCGGTAATAAGGAGTCTCTTGTATGTCCTGTTATGTACACACCCTGATATAGCACTTGCCGTGAGTGTCATGAGTAGATATCAGGCAAATCCAGATGAAGAACACTGGATTACTGTTAAAAACATCCTTAAGTACTTGAGAAGGATTAAGAATTTGATGTTGGTCTTTGGTGGAGGATCGGAGCCGAAAGTTGAGGGATACACTGTTTCAGATTTTATAGTTAATGTCGATGATAGAAAGTTTACATCAGGGTATATCTTCTTGTATAATGATGGTGCAGTTAGCTGGAAGAGTTTCAAGCAGTCGATCATTACAGATTCGACCATGAAAGCCGAGTACATCGTCGCCTCTGAAGCTGCTAAGGAAGTCTTTGGGTTCAAGAAGTTCATTGCGGAGCTGGGTGTGATGCCATCAGATGCCATTGCACTGCACTACGACAACAACGATGCTATAGCTCTCGCTAAGGAACTCAGGTCTCACCAGAAGTTTAAGCATATAGAGCAGCAATTTCACATCATATATGAATACCTTGAGAAGAAGTTCATCGAGGTGCAGAGAGTCAGCTCTGCACTGAATGTGGCAAATCCGCTGACCAAGCCTCTTAGCCAGCAGATAACCGAAGCTCACCTTGAGAAGATGGGTCTTAGATATATGGCCAATTGGCTTTAGATCAAGTGGAAGTTTGTTGGATTTATGTCCTAGAAGTCAATTATTGGCTAACACATTATGTAATTCTTAGACCTATACTTATACTTGTAATTTTATTATTATCAATAAAGGGTTTTTTCTTTCCAATCATGTTTATGTGTCCATGATTTGTCCTAGAAATTACCAAAGATGATTTTTGTATATTCTTAAAGAGTTAAGAATTTGAGACATGCATTAATTAGTGATTAATTTCTAAATACTCCCCATCAATGGATTATCACGAAGGACAGTAATCAATCCATTTGAGATCGATGCACGGTTCACCTCTCTTGTGAGCAGATAAGTCTCAGGTCTGCGATGTAGAGATACTTGGGATAAAGGTACAGGTGGTTGTTAGAGAATAACTTGCACTGAGCGTGACCAACATAAGAACCACATGGATGTCTACTCACTCTCAGTGGTCTTCTCGATGCTATAGTGATGTGAGTGATCTTTTGACCTATAGTGTCATTTGCTATTCACAGCGAGGCTACTGGATTTGACTGTACGTTCCCTTGATCTCTAGCCATTTAGGTCCTTGCTATGTATGTTGACTTCAGTAGGTTCAGATTTGCTGTTTGGAGTAGGATGCACCTAGATGGGATCTATCGACCTTGATGGAAAAGAAAAAGTCCTACGTGATTTGTGAGACTGAGTTCAAAAAGTCTATGGTCAAAACAAGTGTGAATACTGAAAAAAAAAAATTTAGGAGATTCACAAATGAACTCGAGTCAAGCCAATCTAACATATGACTGATGATGGGGTCTGATGAGCTCTCCATGATCTCCGTCAAGTCAGGACTCACGATAGAAAGACTAAATCATACGATAATTGCACCTAGGAGTTTGTACTTTCATCCTATTAGGTTGTTACTATATACTGTTAGGTGTCATTAGTAGATTGTGAGATTTATCGGACATCATCTTGATGATCGATGGCCCTCGAAGGATAGAATTAGAAATATTTCAATCCATCGAAAAGAGTTTCGATGATATTGTGATAGAGATCACAATATATCTCACTATCAGATAGAATAAAATCTATGGGGTCACACATTAAGAGATTTAATCTCGAATTTATCAATTGGACTTATGAAGTTCCAATTGGGTTAGGATTTATTGAAATCCTATTAGGTTTATGAGAACCATGCTAGCACACGGTTAAACCTAATTTTTCTCAAGATTTTGATTTGATCAAGTCCATAGCCTTGAACCTAACCTAAATTTATTTGGATTTAATTGGACTCTTAATTGTGAGCCTAAGAAGATTTGATTGAGTCAATTAGTTGGCATAATTATCCTAATATTATCTCTTCTTTATCTCCTAATTATCTCTAAGTATGCATATAGAATAGATGGAAGAATGTTGCTCCTAGATTGATTTTGATGACTACAAAACAGTTTGAAGGGATACAAATATTTTTTATGTGAAAAAGACCTTATGCTCTACAGGGGCAAAATCGTAATTTCATCAAAACTCTGATTTGATAGCATCATCGTGTAGAACAAATGATATGTAATCTATTGGTGAAAGTTTCATGATTTTTGGACTTATATTTTTGAAGTTATGAAGGTTTGAAGTTCATGAGTCGACTCATGAGTCAACTCATGAAACTATGAGCTGATTGGCACGCAAAGATTAGCCATGGCACGCTGGTTTTCTGGCTTGGCACGACCTGTGAGTCGACTCATGAGTCGACCTCTGCTGTTTTGGGCCAAGAAAATCCAAAAACCCAATCTCTGGACTTTGCAACAGAGGTCGACTCATGAGTCGACCCCTGAGGCATGAGTCGACTCATGAGTCGACTCATATGTCGGGATTTGCCTGTAACGGCTAGTTTTTGGCCAGATTTGGTTGCTTTTTAATGCTGCTTTTTGTGCTCTAACGGCTCTTTTTCTGCCTAGTCTGTTTTCTCTTGTCTCTTAAGGCTATAAAGGTTTCAAAAGGTGGAAAACAAAAGTAAGAGAGATCCAAATATCCAAGAGGCATTCAAGTGATTTGAAAAGAGAAAATCAAGAGAATTCAAGAGGGCATTCAAGTGCATTCAAGAGAGAGTTTCTCAAGCCAACTTCTCAACCTCATTCAAGAGCTCATTTAAAGCCTTCAAGAAGCCTTCAATCAAGCTCACCAACTCCTCAAGTATTTACTTCATCTCTCATCCACTTTGAGGAAATCCAAGAAGGGCTTCTTCATTTGAGTAAAGCATATTTATTGTTATATTCGCTCACTTAAGGAGCTATTCTTGTACTTAATTTGTGCTCTAAACTGAGTTTATCTTGTGAGCAATTATTTTTGTTTTGGAGGGTTTCCAAAATAAGGAAAGGTTGATCCGAACCTGAAATCGGAGTGTGTGGGTCGGCTTGTACCCGGGAAACAAGTGGACTAGCTTGGGATAGCTAGTGTCGGAGTTTCTGACGGTTGTATTCGGGTTGAATACAAAGTTTAGTGGATTGGAATTCCCAAGTAGGAGCTTGGGGTGTGGACGTAGGTGCAAGGTTGGCACCGAACCACTATAAATCATTGTGTTTGTGGCATGCTTTATTGTTTCTCTCTAATTCTCCATTATATCCTTGCATTCTTGTTTTAAGTAATTAATCTCAAACCAAAGTATCTCTCTTCATTCATCAAGCTTTTGATATATAATTTTTACAAGTAATTAGTTAAGCCTAAAATTTTTAAAACCCAATTCACCCCCCCTCTTGGGTTGCATAGCTGGGCAACAAGTGGTATCAGAGCCCGGTGCTCTAGCCCTTCTTTGATCTAACAATCAAAGAACCAAAGATCTATGGCAACCCACGTCGGCACTTCTCTAGCCGAGGGGCAATCTACCAACCGACCTCCACTTTTCAATGGGTCTAACTACACCTATTGGAAAGCTCGAATGAAGATTTTCATACAAGCACTAGACTATGATATGTGGAGTATCATAGTGAACGGTCCACACACACCCACCAAGATAATAGATGGTGAGGAGTCAACCAAACCCGAAAGAGAATGGGATGAGGTTGATAAGAAATTGGCACAGTTAAATGCTAAAGCTATGAATGTTCTTTACTGTTCACTTGATGCAAATGAATTTAATCGCATTTCTACCTGTGCATCTGCTAAAGAAATATGGGATAGGTTAGAAGTAACCCATGAGGGAACAAATCAAGTAAAGGAGTCTAAAATAAACATGCTTGTACATAAATATGAGTTATTTAAAATGGAGCATGATGAGTCCATAACTGCTATGTTTACTCGCTTTACTGATATAATTAATGGTTTGAAGAGTCTTGGCAAATCTTATACTAACAGTGAACTTGTAAGGAAGATTCTCAGGTCATTGCCAAGAACCTGGGAAGCCAAGGTGACTGCTATCCAAGAAGCAAAGGACTTGAACACTCTACCTCTAGAAGAGCTTCTTGGATCCTTGATGACTCATGAGCTTAGCATGAAGCAACATCAAGAGGATGAAGTCAAAAAGAAGAGAACCATTGCCCTCAAATCCACAGCCTCTCCTGATGAAGAAACTGACGATACAGAAGATGAAGAACAGGATGAAGAAATGGCACTCATCACCCGAAGATTCAAGAAGTTCCTAAGAAAAAGGAAACAGGGGATGAGAAAGAGACCTTTCACAAAAGGAGAACAAAGCAAAGAGAAAGAAAAAGATCAACCCCTTATATGCTATGAGTGCAAGAAGCCGGGGCATTTCAAATCCGAATGTCCACAATTGAAGAAAGGTCCCAAAAAGTTCAAAAAGAAGGCAATGATGGCCACATGGAGTGCGAGCGACGACTCAACTCCGATGAGGAGACCTCAACAGAACAAGCCAACCTGTGCCTTATGGCACACGATAATGAGGTAATTTCTGAAACCCCTAGTGATTTACTTTTGAAGAATTGCATGAAGCCTTCAATGATTTAATTGATGAATTGAAGAAACTAGGAATGAAAAACAAAGAACTAAAACTGAAAAATCAGTCTTTAGTAAAACAAGCAGAAAATCTTTCAGTTGAAAAATCTACTTTGCTTCAAGAGAACCAAAGCCTAAAGAATGATATTAATAAGCTGAAACCTATAGTAGATAAATTCACCTTAAGTTCAAACAAACTAAATATGATTCTTGAAAATCAAAAGGCCGTATATGATAAGGCCGGACTTGGCTATAACCCCTTAAAGAAACAAAAATTTCTGAAAAATATTTATGTAAATTATTCAAGTAACAAGCCTACCAATACTACTTGTTTTAAATGTGGTAGAATAGGACATAAATCTTACACTTGTGCAAACATAACTGTAAAGAAAATATGGGTTCCAAAAGGAACCATCTTGACTAACCAAAAAGGACCAAGAAAGCTTGGGTACCTAAAACAAAAACTTGATATTTGTTTGCAGGTGTGTCTAGCATCCCATGGAGAAAACAGGAAATGGTATCTGGACAGTGGATGCTCGAGACACATGACTGGTGATGAATCACAATTCATCACGCTTGATGCTAAGGATGGAGGGATGGTCACCTTTGGAGATAATGGCAAAGGAAAGATCATCGGGATAGGTAACATTGGTATCACTCCCTCCAAATATATTGAAAATGTTTTGTTAGTTAAAGGTTTAAAGCATAACTTACTTAGCATTAGTCAATTTTGTGATAAAGGGTATAAAGTAGTTTTTGAATCATCTGTTTGTATTGTGACTAGTCCTGTTAATGATGGCATCAAATTTATAGGACATAGACATGGCAATGTTTATATGGTAGATCTAAATGATTTAGCCAAATTAGACATGCAATGCCTAGTATCCTTAAATGCTAAAGTTAATGAGACTAGTTGGCTTTGGCATCGTAGACTTGCTCACATTAGCATGCATTCTCTTTCAAAATTAATTAAGAAAGAATTAGTTCATGGCTTGCCTAAACTGAATTTTGAAAAAGATAGGATTTGTGATGCATGTCAATTAGGTAAGCAAACTAGAGTTTCATTTAAATCCAAAAACATTGTTTCAACTTCTAGACCATTAGAGCTTTTGCATATGGATTTATTTGGACCAACTAGAACCACAAGTCTAGGAGGAAAACGATATGGTTTTGTAATAATAGATGATTATTCACGTTTTACTTGGGTTTTCTTTTTGGCACACAAAGATGAAACTTTTCATATTTTCACTAAATTTCATCGAAAAGTCACTAATGAAAAAGGATTTTCAATTCAAAATATTAGAAGTGATCATGGAACTGAATTTGAAAATCAAGACTTTGAAAAATTTTGTGATGAGAATGGAATCGGCCATAACTTCTCTGCTCCTAGAACACCCCAACAAAATGGGGTAGTTGAAAGGAAAAACAGAACCTTAGAAGAAATGGCCCGTACCATGCTTTGTGAAAGCAACCTTCCAAGATATTTTTGGGCGGAAGCTATTAACACAGCATGTTACATTCTAAATCGTGCTTTAATTAGACAATTTTTTAAGAAAACCCCCTATGAACTTTGGAAAGGAAGAAAACCAAATATTGCATATTTTCATGTTTTTGGTTGCCGATGTTTTGTATTAAATAATGGTAAGGAAAGACTTGGTAAATTTGATGCAAAATCAGATGAAGCAATCTTTCTGGGTTACTCCTCTACTAGTAAAGCTTTTAGAGTTTTTAATAAAAGAACTTTAGTAGTTGAGGAGTCCATTCATGTTGTCTTTGATGAATCTAACGATCTTCCTTCAAGGAAGAATGAGGGTGTTGATGATGCAGATCCATTAATAGAAGGTATGAAGGAGATCACTCTGAAAGATTCAGCCACTCCAGAGGACAAGGAACAAGAAGACAAACAAGATGAGATAGGTGAGGAAATTCAAGAACAACCTCAAGGTACAATTGACCTACCCAAGGAATGGAGGTATGTTCACAACCACCCTAAGGAGTTAATTATTGGTGATCCTATGCATGGTGTAAAAACTCGCTCTTCACTTAGAGATGTGTTTAATCATTGTGCTTTTGTATCTCATTTTGAACCTAAAACTATTGAAGAAGCTGAAAAAGATCATAATTGGATTAATGCAATGCAAGAGGAACTTAATCAATTTGAAAGAAATAATGTTTGGACTTTGGTTTCAAGACCTAAAAACTGTTCAATAATTGGCACAAAATGGGTCTTTAGAAACAAATTAGATGAGCATGGTAATGTAATTAGAAATAAAGCAAGATTGGTTGCTAAAGGATATAATCAAGAAGAAGGGATTGATTTTGATGAAACCTTTGCACCAGTAGCTAGATTAGAAGCCATTAGACTTCTACTTGCATATGCTTGCTTTATGAAATTCAAATTGTTTCAAATGGATGTTAAAAGTGCATTTTTAAATGGATTTATTGCTGAAGAAGTTTATGTAGAACAACCCCCTGGATTTGAAAATCATGCCTTTCCTAATCATGTCTTTAAATTAAATAAGGCATTATATGGATTAAAACAAGCACCTAGAGCATGGTATGATAGACTAAGCAAATTTTTACTAAGTAATGGTTTTTCAAGAGGTAATGTAGATACAACCCTCTTTATCAAAAGAAATCAAAATGATATGTTAGTTATACAAATTTATGTTGATGACATAATTTTTGGGTCTACTAATGAATCCCTTTGTCAAGACTTTGCTAAGCTTATGCAGGGAGAGTTCGAGATGAGCATGATGGGAGAACTCACCTTCTTCCTCGGACTCCAGATCAAACAATCAAAAGAGGGAATCTCCATCACCCAAAGCAAGTACACCAAGGAACTACTCAAAAGATTTGGAATGGAGAACTCCAAACCCATTGGCACACCAATGAGTCCCTCATGTAAGCTTGACAAGGATGATGAAGGTAAATGTGTAGACTTAAAATACTATAGAGGCATGATTGGATCATTATTATATTTAACTGCAAGTAGGCCTGATATCATGTTTAGTGTTTGTTTATGTGCTAGATATCAATCTAATCCTAAAGAATCTCATTTGAATGCTGTTAAAAGAATCCTTAGATACTTAAATGGTACTCAAACTTTAGGGTTATGGTACTCTAAGGACTCACAAATAGATTTATTAGGATATTCTGATGCTGACTTTGCTGGATGTAAACTAGATAGAAAAAGCACAAGTGGAACTTGTTAATTTCTTGGAGCTAACCTAATCTCATGGTTTAGCAAGAAACAAAATTCGGTAGCACTGTCTACGGCTGAGGCCGAATACATTGCAGCCGGAAGTTGTTGTGCTCAAATCTTGTGGATTAAGCAACAACTCGAAGACTTTGGAATTAAACTTAATGAAACACCAATAAGATGTGACAACACAAGTGCCATAAATCTATCTAAAAATCCTATTCAACACTCAAGATCCAAACATATTGAAATAAGACATCACTTCATAAGAGAACATGTTCAAAACAAAAATATAATTCTTGAATATGTTTGCACCGAAAATCAATTAGCTGATATCTTTACAAAGGCCCTTAGTGAGGATAGATTCTGTGAAATTAGGAGAAATCTAGGAATTCTTGATCCATTTGCCTGAATTATTTTTCAAATTCCAATGATTTATGGTCAAAATCTCCTAAGACCTCAATTTCAACACCTTTCTTGATCCCAAAAGCTCAAGTTTTTCATTCTAAAAACTCATCTTAGAGCTAAACTCCTTCTCCCCAAAACTCAAATTTTTCTGGAATTTATTCATATTTTTCCTGATTTTCTGAACTTCATGAGTCGACCCCCATGAGTCGACTCAATGGCAAACTAGTAATTCCCAGCAACTTCCAACGGGCTGAAGGGTTTATATGTTGAATTACTGTTCGTGAGCCGACCCTCACGCTCGTCTTTCTCCTTCCGAAATCCATTCTCCCTTCTCCCATTTGCTCCATTTCCTAGGCTTGAGCTAGTGGAACTCCTCCCGCCTCCTCTCCACCGCAAATAGCCACTCCGGGAAAGGTTCTTTTGTGACCTCTTCCCTTGTTCTTCACGGTTGGAGCGTGCCCTAGCACTCCACCGTCCCTCTCAAATCCACTCTTTCTCTCCTCCAAAACCTCAAATCACTCTCTTATAATCCTTCCTCCACTCCTTCACTTGCTCCTCAAGTCTCCTCGCCTGCTATTGAAGAAGGTATGGCACCAAAAATGAAACTTCCCCAAAGGAGAAAGTCTGTCCGGGAACTTGAAGAAAGTGTCAGAAGGAAAAGACAAGCGGCACAGTCCACCTCTGCTCCCGTTCCAGATTCAGTTCAAGGTCCTTCACAGTCTTCTCAAACTCCCAGTAAGAACCCTCTCTCAGATAGAAAAGTAGAAACCGGGAAAAACATTGACTTCCGGTTCTTTGAAAGTGAGGGATTTTCTTTAGCAAGTAAGATCAAAACTCAGGGATGGAGCTTTTACTGTTCACTCAAAGAAGTCACCCTTGTTGACCTTGTTAGGGAGTTTTATCAGAATCTTATTTATGAAATGGGTCTGTAACTTCACTGTGAAAGGGTTGATATCTGTCTGGATCCTGTCATTTTAGGGGAGATTTTACACTTACCTAGTGAAGGTTATGCATACATGGAACTCCCCGTGAAAGAAGAAGGTATAAGTGTTATATTTGGTGGAACCTACCAAGGGAATTTGAATAAACTAGAGGCCAAGATTTTACCTATAGAAATGAGAATCTTACATCAAATGGTCACAAAACTTTTCTTCCCTAGGAGTGGTAGGCACGATCTTCTGTCAGGCAGGGACATATGCATTATGTTTCACATTATCACAGAAACCCCCCTAAACCTCCCAGCACTTATGATAGAGGCCATGAGAGAGACTCTGAACAGATCTAAGGCACATTTGCCTTATGGTATGGCCCTGACTAGAGTTTTCAGGAGGTTTGGAGTTAGTTGTGAGGGGGAGGCTCCCACCAAACTGTCTCATGTTGATACCTTCAACCTACACACCTTGCATCGAATGGGGTTCACAAAAAGTGGTGGTGGTTGGATCAGGGGAGCTGAGGAAAGAACAGAAGAAAGAGCAGAAGAGAGAGCAGAAGAAAGAGCTGAGGATACAGCAGAAGTCAGAGCTGAAGAAGAAGAAGGTCCATCATCTCCTGTTCATGGCTTCAGGGCAGCTTCACCAGATATACAGTTCTTTCCGGATCCAGAGGCTGGCCCTTCTGAGTTTACCAGGATACCCACACCTGTGCATCAGCCAGAGAGCAGAGCACCTCCGCCAGAGTTCACACTGTCCGATTATCAGATTGAGCGGATTGCACAGCGTATGGTCTCTTTGATGTCGAGTCAAATGAGCAGTACTTCATTTGTACCAGGGGCTACTTCTACTGATCAGACTTTGACTCCCCACATCTCCACAGTATATCAGATGATGGCAGATCAGTCCATGAGGATTCAGCAGCTTGAGGACACTGTTCTGAGATTGACTGGCAGAGTTCTCGAGTTACAGGGGCAGGTCTTCGATTTGGCACACCCTCAGCCTCAGGAGTCTTCGATTGAGGTCACTGATCTCACTGCAGAGGCCGGCAGACTCAGAGGAGCTCTTGAGGGTGGTTATGAGTTACTGAGGAAGGAGATCAGAGGATCAAGTGAGCAAGCTACTACTCAGTTCACTGCACTTCTCCAGGCTGTCTCCAGGGCACTGACTGTACTTGACTCCATCAGACTTACCCTTTCAGTTCAGTCCCTAGCTTCTCAGCGTTCTCAGCCACCCAGTTCCTCCCGTTCGCCTGCTCGTGCCAGTTCTTCCTCTCGTGCCAGAGGCAGACGGGGTCGAGGACGCATCTCAGATCCAGATCCATCTGATCCTTATCACATTTCTGATGATTCTGATCATTGATCATTTCTAGATCCTAGGTCTTAGTGTTTAGTCCTCTCTAGGATCTGTATTTTTGGGGCCATGTATTGACATGAGCTAGTTGACTTTGTATGTTACTTTTTATGTTACAATCTATGTACTGAAATAATTATGGCTTTACTTATGGAATGATGATTATCTTACTTTGGTCATATATTCTCTTTTGTGAAATATTGTCTTCTCTTTATGGTATTATCATTTTATGATTGCTGTTAATAGTTGCTTCATTAAGGGGGAGCAAACCCTACAAGAAGAGAAATTAAAGAATGCTTCAGAAAAAGGACTTAACCTTGTTTGATGATGTCAAAAAGGGGAAGAAATTAAACACAAAGAAATATATCAAAAGCAAACACTACAAATTATGAGAAATTAATACATTGACAATTTTAAGTACAAATGCTAAATATACTGCAAATAAGTACCTTTTAAAATTACTCATACTCTGATTTGCTGTAAACCATTGAATATGCTTTGATACATTGCTCTAATACTTTGACAATTTTTTTACTACTCCGATACATTACTCAATTTTACTCTGATACATTGAAAAACTGTTTTTATTACTCTGATACTTTGCAAAATTTTTCTCTGATACTTTGTAAAATTGTTTTCCCTACACTGATACATTGCAAAATTTTCATTTCTCTTGCTCTGATACATCTTAAACTTAAATGCTCTAATACTCTTTCCAAATCAACTATTCAATATGCTTTGGCACAAATGACTAGTTTTGAGAATTGAGAAAATTTTTCAAAATACAGTTTGCTCTGATAATAAAATCAAATTTTCTGCTCTAACACCAAAACAATTATCCAATGAGCATATCTTCCAATCTTTAAACAAATGGACAAACTATTTATGCATATAACCATTTGTTTCACATGCCAAAAGAATCATACTCTTTTCAAGCATATGCACCTAAAATGCAATCTTTTGAAATTCATGATTCAGAAAAATGCTTTTGTTCAAATGTTTTGTCATCATCAAAAAGGGGGAGATTGTTGCTCCTAGATTGATTTTGATGACTACAAAACAGTTTGAAGGGATACAAATATTTTTTATGTGAAAAAGACCTTATGCTCTACAGGGGCAAAATCGTAATTTCATCAAAACTCTGATTTGATAGCATCATCGTGTAGAACAAATGATATGTAATCTATTGGTGAAAGTTTCATGATTTTTGGACTTATATTTTTGAAGTTATGAAGGTTTGAAGTTCATGAGTCGACTCATGAGTCAACTCATGAAACTATGAGCTGATTGGCACGCAAAGATTAGCCATGGCACGCTGGTTTTCTGGCTTGGCACGACCTGTGAGTCGACTCATGAGTCGACCCACAAGGCATGAGTCGACTCATGAGTCGACCTCTGCTGTTTTGGGCCAAGAAAATCCAGAAACCCAATCTCTGGACTTTGCAACAGAGGTCGACTCATGAGTCGACCCCTGAGGCATGAGTCGACTCATGAGTCGACTCATATGACGGGATTTGCCTGTAACGGCTAGTTTTTGGCCAGATTTGGTTGCTTTTAATGCTCACTTTTTGTGCTCTAACGGCTCTTTTTCTGCCTAGTTTGTTTTCCCTTGTCTCTTAAGGCTATAAAGGGTTCAAAAGGTGGAAAACAAAAATGAGAGAGATCCAAATATCCAAGAGGCATTCAAGTGATTTGAAAAGAGAAAATCAAGAGCATTCAAGAGGGCATTTCAAGTGCATTCAAGAGAGAGTTTCTCAAGCCAACTTCTCAACCTCATTTAAGAGCTCATTCACAGCCTTCAAGAAGCCTTCAATCAAGCTCACCAACTCCTCAAGCATTTGCTTCATCTCTCATCCACTTTGAGGAAATCCAAGAAGGGCTTCTTCATTTGAGTAAAGCGTATTTATTGTTATATTCGCTCACTTAAGGAGCTATTCTTGTACTTAATTTGTGCTCTAAACTGAGTTTATCTTGTGAGCAATTGTTTTTGTTTTGGAGGGTTTCCAAAACAAGGAAAGGTTGATCCGAACCTGAAATCGGAGTGTGTGGGTCGGCTTGTACCCGGGAAACAAGTGGACTAGCTTGGGATAGCTAGTGTCGGAGTTTCCGACGGTTGTATTCGGGTTGAATACAAAGTTTAGTGGATTGGAATTCCCAAGTAGGAGCTTGGGGAGTGGACATAGGTGCAAGGTTGGCACCGAACCACTATAAATAATTGTGTTTGTGGCATGCTTTATTGTTTCTCTCTAATTCTCCATTATATCCTTGCATTCTTGTTTTAAGTAATTAATCTCAAACCAAAGTATCTCTCTTCATTCATCAAGCTTTTGATATATAATTTTTACAAGTAATTAGTTAAGCCTAAAATTTTTAAAACCCAATTCACCCCCCCCTCTTGGGTTGCATAGCTGGGCAACATTAATGCCATAATAAGATGAGCCAACCAACGGTTACAACATATATTGTGACAATTATAATCGTCGAAAAAAATTTTCAAATCTTAAACCGGCAAATGTTTATGCCATTAAAACCTGTGAGTATTGCTTCTAAATCTAAGCTTTTGTAGCTACAAAATTGTCTCTAAAACTATAATTCTATATTTTACGGTAATTAGTATTGCCATAAAAGAGTTACTTTGAACCATTTTTATGCTATTCAATTGCCACAAAAAAGTTCATACCTAAAATTTAATTGCCACTAAAATTACATTTGCTCTCATATAAAATATAATTACTTTTCATTCATTTGAAATGATCCAAGCATTGGTTCCTAAGTCAGTTACATAATATTGAAAATAAAATAAAAAAATAAAAGATTACATATTGTTCATCTATAACATTTAACAATGAAAGATATTGTTCATCCTAACATCTAACAATGAAAAATTATCTTAATCTTAATTCCAATAAAGAAAAGAACAAGGATTTCTCATTGTTTAAACTTGAAACTTCCTCAGTTGTTCAGCATTCCACTCATTTTGATACTTTCTTCATGTAAAAAATATGATCTAAATGAAATAGCAAAGAAAAATAAGTTGATATAAAGATAAACAGATTTATTGACAACATATAATCATCAATAAAGTATATCATACCAAACTTGAGTAATCAAATATTAAATGAAATCTTCTATTTAAAAAACTTAAGAATAGATACTAACTTCAGACCTTTGACTTTTATATTCAAAATAATGAAAGGTCCTACAAATTTTGGTTTCTTTATAATTATTTTCTCATGCCTGAAAATAAACAATAAAAGAAGATAGATGGAGGCACTGATAAGAAAATATGTAAAAAAATATCTAAATGACACTATAATCAATCAAGAAGTAGCAAACTATTTATATCCATTAATCAATAATTTATCAAACTAACCATAATTTAAGTTTTAAAATCAGCCACCACAAAAGACATTATCAAACCAAACCAACCATCGTAATCCAAATCAAACCAGCCACCATAATCCAAACTAAACAGCCACCATCCTGTAACAAAGTTAGCCACTGTTGACAATGCTATGCCAATAATCTGCTTCATGTAAATAGAGGCTATTCGTGAGAACATATCATCCATGCCAAAACACTCAAATGTACTACAATTTGGTATAGGTAATCATCAAACATGCATAGGTATTGATCATAACAAATTAGTACAATACCTTAGGAGAATGCATTTCTTTATCACTTTTTCTCAATTTGTGGTGTTCCTTCCTTTGAGTGAGATTATTATGAAGAGCCATGGTTTAGTGCAATTTACCTAAACGAGGAATATTTGTTTTGGAGGAATCTTCATGTAATGACCTTGAAAGAAGACATTGCTCCCACACCTGCATCTATGCTAAGCACACTATAAATCCTAAATGTCATGTTTGTAATTGGCTTACCTCGATTTAGATATCCATTAAACATCTCAAGAAGAATATCTATTGGTATGCGCTGCATCAAAGCTCAAACAAGTTAAAAATATGTATTTAACAGCTCCTTTTAAAAAAGAATGTGCACTTGTATCTTTCTTAACTAAGCTATGTAAATATTGCGATGTGATTATGCAGATTTAGATTTACTATTTTAAACAAAGGTTCACCGTGTCAATCTGAAAAGAAAATGATAAATCCATCTTACCGAATTTGCAGTAGTTCTAAGAACAACATTTGGAAGTAGCAGTATGGAAACCATAGCAAATACTATCAACAATCCCTGAGAAGAAAGTTGGACTTGTCCATTGAATACTTGATAGGTTAATATTTCCAAATCGACCATTGAAAACAAGACCAAGTAAAACCACCATTGAGGAATAGATTCATAATTTTGTTTCATTAGTCTAGAGTGAATGTTGTCTTCTTGTTCTTTGTATGCCTTCTTAACCTGGTCCCACATTGATCTAGCAACGTACAAAGATGTAAATGACAAATTAAAATGGTCGATGGAAATATATCACAAATAGGTGATTGGAATAAAGTAGGCATCATTAAACTGTGGTGTCTTCAGTGACATACTTATAGCAAAGGTAATTTCTACACCATAATTTATGTTTAGCATTTCAATTTAAAATAGCAGATATTATAAATTAAACATTAAAATTTAGATTCACAAATTCAACATGAAATATACACTTTAGCAGCAGAGTATGAAAGTTCAAGGAATTTGGTGTATAATTATTTGGAACTCAGAAACCAGTATAATAAGTCAAATGAGCAAATATTGAACAAGATCCTACCAGGAAGGAAACTTGAAAATAAAATAAAATGAATGTCTTATTGACTTATTGCACAGATCAATTGTCTTCTTATAGTCCCGACTGAGTTGCCAAAATTCGGTAAAAAATCCACTTAGACCATGCAGAGGATGTAGATGAGGAAAAAAGGCATGATTGTACTACTCTTGGCAACAGGACTCGTTTGTTTGATTTATTAAAGAAAATCTTGAGCAAAGTAGCTAAGAAGAAATTGTGCTAGCTCAAACAAGAAAGATTTATATTTTAAACAAGATATCATGCCTCAAATAATGAAGTCTTCTATTTAAAAAACTCGAGAATAGATACTAACTTGAGGCCTTTGACTTTTATATTCAAAATAATGAAAGAACCTATAATCTTTGGTTTCTTTATAATTATTCTCACATGCCTGAAATAAACAATAAAAGGAGATAAATGGAGCCATTGATAAGAAAATATATAAAAAAAATATCTAAATGACACTATAATCAATCAAAAAGCAGCAAACTATCTGTATTCATTAATCAGCAATTTGTCGAACTAATCATAATCTAAGTTTTAAAATCAACCACCATAAAAGATATTATCAAACCAAACCAGCCATCATAATCCAAACCAAGCTAGCCACCATAATCCAAACCAAACCAGCTTGTTAGATGTATATCCTGGAAGTCAATATGGCTGACACATTATAATAAATCTAGGACATAATTTTGTACTTAATACATTGATATGATCAATAAAAAGATATGTTTATATTTCATTCAAGTGTGATGTGTCCTTGAATCGTCCATGGAATTAACTTTTGATACATATTCTCAAAGTATTGAGAATTAGAGAGATATATTTAATTCCTAAATGCTCCCGACCATAGGATCATCATGAGGATGGTGATCGATCCGGATAGACTGAGTACAGATCACTTCTTTCGGGATAGATGGGTCTTTAGTCTACAATATAGAGACACTGGATGACGAGTGCGGATAGTTGTTAGAGAACAACTAGTACTGAGCATGACCATACGAGAGATTACTAGAATTTTTGTTCAATCATCAGTGATTGTTTTGATGCTGTAGTTGTGTGACTAGTCCTTTGATTTGAGATAGTACTATTGCTCGCAGTGAGACTGCTGGAGTTTGATTGACACATAAATATGGATCTCAATGAGTCCTTATAGTGGATGTTGGCAACAGTTGGTCCACTATAGGAGTAGGATGCGCATCAAGATGGGATATATTGACCTTGATAGAGAGAAGTAGTTCTATAAAATTTGAGAGACTAAGTCTGAGAGTCTGTGGCCACAGCAGTATGATTGATAGAAAAGAGTTTCTATAAAAGTTATAATTGGACTTGAGCTGATGAAATCTATCATATGACTGATATTGAGGTTTGACGATTTATCCATGACCCGCATCTAGTCGGGACTCACGATAGAGGGACTGAATCACACGTTAACTACACTTAAAGGTTCATTTTGGTTCTACTGGATTGTCACTACATACTACTAGGCGTCACTGATGGATTGTGAGAGCTTACTAGGGTTGTTCTGAATCGACAATCCTTAATGAGTTAGAGTGAAATTATTCCGATCCATTGAAAAGAGTTTCAATGATACTTTGATAGAGATCATTGTATATCTCATTACCAGATAGAATTAAATTTATGAGGTCACACAACAAAGAGATTAGGTCTGAAATTAGTAATTAAACTTATGAAGTATCAATTGGGTTTAGAGAAACTCGATTGGGTTCAAGGTAACCTTGCCAGCGCATGGTTGGACTCAATTTTCTCTTTCCGTTTAGATTTCTTATTTGATAAGATAATTCAAACTTAATTACCTGCTAATAACTTAAATGAATTAGATTCATTAGACTCCAATTGTTGGATGTTTAAGATTTTGGATCATATGAATTAAGGGTGCAAGACCCTAATTAATTTTCTTGATAGTTGTTCTTGGGCGCCACCTTGATTTGATCTAGTTGGGCGTGTCCCATGATTAGAGAGCTTATGGATCTCATATGAGGCATTTCTTGGGTATACTTTGGGGTGTGTTTATATGAGTGCAAGGGCTCCAAGAGTTGGTGCCTAAAAGGATTCTTAATGAAAAATGAATAACTTAAGTTATTAGAAAATCTAATGCAAGTAGGATTTGTATTATGAGATTGTATAAGATTCAATCCTTTTACCTATTCAAGGGAACCTCTCCTAAGATTCCTAGGCAATCCAAACTAACACTCCACATGCCATAAACAAAGCCCCATGCCCTCTCTTCCTCTCTCCTTCTCTTCTCCTTGGGACGTCCCACACGTCCTCCCTTGTTGGGCGTCCCACTTCTCCTCCACACCAATGCTGTTGGGCATCTTTTTTGCTGCTAGTTCTTGGTGTTTGGTAGCAGCACAAAGCAAAAAAAAAGGCAAAAGAAGAAGAGAAGAAGATCAAGAAAAAAGATCAAGAGTTGATTGCGATTTAGATTTTGTTCAGATTCAGCAGGCTGAATTTTTTTTAAAAAAAAATTTCACTTGAAAAAAGCTATTTTAGACTGATTTTGAGTGGATATCCATCAAGGTCAGATACTTGTGTGGCTAGAAAAAAATTTTTCTCTTCCAGATTCAGATTTGAAGAAAGAGATTGCAAAACAGGTATGCGATTTGATCACAATCTGAATTTCAGCATATGTACTATTTCAGCATATGAACTAGATCTTTATGATTTTATATTTTTATGTATGTATGATTTAAATTAAAAATATTTTAATCTTATATTCTACTATAGTATTTAAAAAATAAAATTTTGAAATATACACGTATGCCTCAAACCTCAAATTCCAACAGTGGTTTCAAAGCCACGGATTTCATATGCTGAAAATTGACATATATATTTTGAAAAAGATTTCAAAATCTGATTTTTTCTTAATACATGAGATGTATAGATAAATCTTTAAATCTAAAATTTAATTTTGAGTTTGATTTTAGAACATATAGTTGATATATGAAAGTATGCATAAATCTAAATTTTGATCTAGAACGGTTTCTAATTTATATTCACATGATATGTAGATGCATGCATAAATTTAAAATTTTATATGATCTGATTTATGATTTATATATGAGATATGTGATTATATATTTAGGTCATAAAGTTACTTTTAATATGATCCATGATTAGTATATGAGATATATGATATCATATTGTAGATCTGAATTTTATTTAGATCTGGATTTTACATGCATATATGTGATATATGTTTGTATGTTAAATTTGAAAATTATTTTAATGATTTAAAACTTACTTCCATGCAAAAAATTTAGATCTGAAATTTGATTGTGAAATCTGAAATTTATGTTTGTGCATGAAAATTGTTGGTGCAAAAATTCGCTTGCGTCGGAGAAGCTGGGGTCGAGGGAGTTGCAGTCGCCGTCGGGACCTGCAAAAGAAGTCTAAACCGGAGGTGGGGTTGCTCCGACAAGACCCTCCGATGCTCAAGTCAGTTCTCTGTCTCAACAAGAATGGAGTGCTCGAACGGAAATTTTAGCAGAGTTTTTAGGTAAAAATGAGAGCTTATAGAATAACGTATCTAGGGTTCCCCTTTATAGATAGAGGGGGCAACAAATTGATAGCGACGCCTGTAACCGTCTGGTAGTGGGCCGCCCAGAGTCAGGAAGAATTTATTGCGGAGGGTAGTGGAGTGGGATCGTGGCTATCGCCGTGGCTCGCCACGTGGAATCAGTTACGGGGAGTGGAGCGGCGTCCGCTGTCGTGACTCGTCAGGGAGTGGTGGAATCACACAGGATCCGTCGCAGGGAGTGGAGTAAAATCGTGGCCGTTAATACGGCCTGTCAGAGAGTGATGGAGCTGCGTAGGGTCCGCCGCAGGGAGTGGAGCAGTGTTGTGGCCGTTACTGTAGCCCGCCAGGGGGTCTAGACTTGTCGACCGAAGTTCGGTTGGAGTCGGTAGCGAGGTCCGATACCCGTAGGAGTTTGGGTGAGGTCTTTTCGCAGTCGGAATAGAAGACGAAGTCTGGCTTCCGTAGGAGTCCGGATGAAGTCTACTTGCAGTTGGGGTCGTGGGCAGAGTCCGGCTCCCGTAGGAGTCCGGACGGAGTCTTCCTTAAAATCAAAGGCGAAGTCCGGCTCCCGTAGGAGTCCAGACAAGGCTTACTAGCAGTTGAAGTTGAGCACGGAGCCCGACTCCCGTAGGAGTCCGGACGGAGTCTACTTGCGGTCGAAGTCGTGGGCGGAGTCCGACTCCCGTAGGAGTCCGGACGAAGTCTGTCTGCAGTCGTTGGAGTCGAGGACGGAGCCTGACTCCCGTAGGGATCCGGATGGAGTCTTCCTGCAATTAAAATCAAAGGCGAAGTCTGGCTCCCGTAGGAGTCCGGACAAGGCTTACTAGCAGTTGAAGTTCAGAGAGGTTGTCGCAGCCGAAGTTCTCTCCCTGATGTCCCAGCGCAACCGCCCTCGGATATGTCAGCATTTAATGCGCGCATGCTAGAGCCCTTTTTTCGATTAGGGTGATCCGAAGAGTCTTTTCGAAATTCCCACCGAGATGCGATCCCAAGCATCACACTGTAGAAATTTGCGAACAGTCAATCCTCGATAGCGGTGAGTGGGACACGCAGGACACGTGGGAAGCACCGGTTGGTCTAGGGATACTCGCCACCATAATTGCGCTAAGATCCGCTGCCTATTTAAACCCCCTACCCTTCCTTCGGAGCTTTACTCCACCTAAAAGATGGCACCTTTTTTTCGTCTGAGAGCCTAGCTACTCAGCCACTCCCTCGGTGCCCCTGCCAACTCCGAGCATCCTCCACGCCGGTCTTTGCCGTCTCTCTGCCATCCTCAGCCCCCCGATTCCTCTTTAAGGGGCTTCCCCGCCAGGTCCTCAACCCCAGAGGCCATCCTCAAGAGGATGCTAAGGGCTTGGAGGAAGGCAAGAAGGAGAACAGCGGTCTGCGAGTTCTCCGGTCATCGAGCGGCCGCTGAAGGTCCCCGTCGCTTCAAAGGGGGTTTGAGGAAGAATTCCTTCAACAACAGGGGTTTAATGACGGAGACCGCCGGTAAAGGCGTTCTGCCTGAGAATTTCGAAGTAGCAAGATGGGGTGACACCGGTCAGGAGGGCAGAGCCATCGTCGCAAGCTGTGGCGGGATCCTTGATGTCGTCGGGGCCGAGGGACCAGAAGCGGTCGACGATGGGGCAGTAAAACTTATTGCGGGGACGGTGGAAGTAGCGCATGTCGACCTTGCCGGAACACTTTGGACGGTGGTTGTCGCGGAGCGTTTGGTGATAGCGCATATCTCTGGCACCGCCGCTGCCTCCGGGGTGACTCCGGTTCTTCTTGAAACAGGTCTTCGTCGCCGCTGCCGTTGCCCTGACTGCCCCCTGGAATCTATCCCATCCTTTTCCCTCTGAGGTTGGGATTTCGGAGGTGGAGCGAAACAAGGCGGGGCGAGAGCCGATAGGTCTGCCACACGCGCTGGAAAATGCAGCTGGGAAGGACAGGAATGGGAAGAGAAGTTTGCAGCTTGAAACGGCCTCCGGTGTATCCTTTCCAAGCCATGTTTCGAGCCTTGTAATAATGTATTCTTTTCTGGCCCTCCAGGTCTTGTAACATACATCTTGTTAGTTGAAAAATGAGAAGGAGATTTTGTTACCTCATGAATTGTTGTCTGTCGAACTTCCTTTCTTCTTTCTTCTCCCCTTTTCTTCTCTCTTTTTTTTTTTTTTTTGACGTCGTCCTTAGGTCATCGGTGGCTCTTTTATTCATGTTGAATTATCATTTGCCGTGCTCCTTTTCGATTTTTGTATCACTCGAAGATACTCGGTTGCCATCATATCGACCCATCCTTTCCGCCAGTGGCCGCAGACTCGCCTGGGGGCCATTCGGGCTTGGTGTCCCCCCTCAGGGCTTGAGCTCGGAGGTCTGAGCTTCTGTCACTCCGAGGAAGTTGTCCTACCTTAGATTTGCGTAGAAAGCTTTCTTGAAAGCTGGGATTCCTGATGAGGGCCCCAATCCTTGCCGTGACAGGGTTCTCCGCACCTTGGACGCTGTTTGTTTTTCAATCGTCGCTGATGTGGCCCATCGCCTTCCTTTTTCTTTTTCGCCTGGAATTTTTCCTCTGCTCTCAGCGAGGCTACGGGAGTTCGGTTCCCGTAGGCGAAGTCGGGGCGAAGTTCGGCTCCCGTGGGAGTCCGGACGAAGATTACCAACCGTTGAAGTTGGTGACGGACCCGGCTCCCGTAGGGGTCTGGGCGGAGTGGAGTCCTCCCTGTGATTGGAGTTGCGGATGGAGCCCAGCTTTCGTAGGAGTCTGGGCGGCGTCTTCCTGCAATTAAAGTAAGGTGCGAAGTTCGGCTCCCGTAGGAGTCCGGACGGGGTTTATCATTAGTCGAAGTTGGCGACGGAGCCCGACTCTCGTAGGAGTCTGGGCGGAACTTACCATCGGTTGAAGTTGATGACGGAGCCCAGCTCCCGTGGGAGTCTGGGCGGAGTCCTCTTTGCGGTAGAAGTCGCGGACGGAGCCCGGCTCCCGTAGGAGTCCGGGCCTTCGATTTTGCTCAAGCTAGGGCGAGATTTTTCTCCATCCTTAGCAGGGCTGTGGGGGTGCATGTGGGCGTTGCAGGGCCTCTCCCCCATCCGGTCTAAATGAAACCGGACCTTCGACTTTGCTCAAGTTAGGGCGAGATTTTTCTTCTGTCCCTAACAGGCTGTGGGGGCGCATATGGGCGTTGCAGGGCCTCTCCCCCCATTCGGTCTAAATGAAACCGGACCTTCGACTTTGCTCAATTAGGGTGAGATTTTTCTCTTGTCCCTAACAGGGCTGTGGGGGCGCATATGGGCGTTGCAGGCCTCTCCCCCATCCGGTCTAAATGGAACCGGGCCTTCGACTTTGCTCAAGTTAGGGTGAGGTTTTTCTCCTGTCCCTAACAGGGCTGTGGGGGCGCATATGGGCGTTGCAGGGCCTCTCCCCCCCATCCGGTCTAAATGGAACCGGGCCTTCGACTTTGCTCAAGTTAGGGCGAGATTTTTCTCCTGTCCCTAACAGGGCCGTGGGGGCACATATGGGCGTTGCAGGGCCTCTCCCCCCATCCGGTCTAAATGGAACCGGACCTTCGACTTTGCTCAAGTTAGGGTGAGGTTTTCCTCCTGTCCCTAACAGGGCTGTGGGGGCGCATATGGGCATTGTAGGGCCTCTCCCCCCATCCGGTCTAAATGGAACCGGGCCTTCGACTTTGTCGGGATGAGGTTTCCCTTTTGTTTCTGATACAGTTTGTTTGAATTGTCCAAAGACATACAGGTATGCAACTTTCGATTAAAATGAAGTTATTGGTAGTACATCCGTAAGTTTTCCAAGCTCCATGGTCGCGGGAGGTCGGCTCCTCCGAGTTTCTTAAGATAATAAGCTCCGGGCCGGACTACTTCTTTGACTTCATATGGTCCTTCCCAGTTTGGGCGAGTTTTCCCGATCCTGAGGTTGCGAGACAGCAGCTCGTCGAAGCACTAGATCTCCTGCTCTAAAGGTTTTGTTCTTGACCGGGTGTTGTAATATCGAGCGACTTTCTGTCTGTAGGCTGCCATTCGAACCTGAGCTATCTCCCATCTTTTTCCAGCAGGTCGAGATTGGCTCTAAGACTTTACGAATTTTGATGTTCGTCGAATGCCACGACTCGTGCCGATAGGAGTTTAAGCTCGATTGGGGATGACGGCTTCCATACCGAAGGCTAAAGCAAAGGGGGTCTCCTCCGTAAGTAGCCTCTGGGTAGTTCGATACGCCCACAACACATGATAAAGTTCGTCCGCCCAAGTTCCCTTCACTTTTTCGAGCCTTGTCTTAATCCCCTGCAAAAGGGTTCGATTAGTCACCTCAGCTTCGCCATTCGCCTGGGGATGGGCTACTGATGTGAAGTTATGGGAGATGTTCAGATCTTCACAGAATTCGATGAATTTGCTCCCGCGAATTGCCATCCATTATCAGTGATTAGGGTTCTAGGCAGACCGAACCTACACACGATCGACTTTCAGATGAAATCTTGCACTTTTGCTTCTGTGATTTTCGCTAGTGGTTCGGCTTCAACCCATTTGGTGAAGTAGTCGATCGCTACAAGGAGGAACTTCTTTTGCCCAGACGCCAGGGGAAAGGGGCCGAGAATGTCCATCCCCCATTGTGCAAAAGGCCATGGGGCACTCAAAGATGTGAGCTCGGTGGCGGGCTGTCTCTGGACGTTGGCGTATCTCTGACATCGATCACACTTTTTGACATATTCAATCGAATCATGATGTATTGTTGACCAGTAATATCCCTGGCGGAGAAACTTGTGGGATAAAGATCTAGCCCCCAAATGATTTCCGCAAA